>NC_046648.1:24796738-25096738 GCF_900324485.2 Mastacembelus armatus
TGGGAATGAGGTCGACAGGAAATTAAGAGGAGAAAAGGTGGAGAAGGAAAGGAGGTAGTGAAGGAAAGGTAAGTAGGGAAAGGAGGTGATGAAAAGGGAAGGAGAGGAGAAGGTAGTGAGGAAAAGAAGGATGCAAAGAAGGAGTCATGGAATCAGCAGCGTCACAACATTCGCTGTTTGAGCGCAGATGTTTTCATACCACAGCAGCCTTCTCCACTTCTGTACCACTGTTGTCTGAAGCAAACGCGCAGGAGGAGATGAGTAACAGCAGAGCCATGACAGCCGTGTAAACGAGGTCCTACACAAGAGAAGAAGAAAACGGTCAGATCTCCTGGGAGCTGAGGTCATGGTTCCCAGTAAACAGAAGGACCAGCTATTACCAGTATTTCCAGTACTCCCCACACCGACTCACCCCAACAATGGACTGTCTCTACTCACAGTCAATGTCTCAGGCTTGAATTTCCCTTCAGGGATCAATAAAGTTGATCTTTTTTCTTATTATTAATTATACTGTACCGTAAATTACCTTGTGTGTACCTCTGCTGGAACAACAAATAAATAAAGGTTCCTCTTATTAGACCTCCAGCCTGGACCAGCTTACCAAAGCCCAGACCTGAATATTTGTTAAAAACCTTTGCCCAAAGGCTCCAAACAGCCAGAACTTACACTGCCTGAAATCAAGTTCACGTGTGAGACCCGATTTATTTTGTTTCTGAACAACAACGAAGGTCTATGAACAGACTAGAGACCGACGGACTTAAACCATCAGCCGAGACAGATCAATGTTGGGTTTAATCTCCCAAACGATCATCCAGGGGAAGGAACAGCTGTGAGACAGTCAGAACACACTGAACATTGTCACCTTCAGGAAGGAGGATTCACCGCAGGACTGTTGGATTGGACTGACACAGGGGTTCCTAATAAACTGAACACTGTAGTCACCTAATTAAATACATATTGACTAGGTAGAATTCAGTTTTGCTTTGTCTCGTCCGGTCCGGTCCGGTCCAGCAGGTGGCGACACTGCGCCGCTAACCTGTTTTCCCATTAAACCCGAAGAAGAAGCTAATCGCTGCTAAGGGAACCGGTACCGTCCGCTGTTCGGTCTTTGGCCTCATGCAAAACCTTCTATTTGCCGCGAATTAACATCAAACTTCATTATTCTCACATTGTTCTGCGGGTTCTGTTCCGTCTGGTACCGCTCCATGCCGTGGAGGTGCTGCGTCCCTGGCTGTCGGGGCTACGACGAGGCCAAGTCCATGGGGGTCGTGTTTCACGGGTTACCGACCCGAGACCCGCAGCGCTGCAGAACATGGCTCAGAGCCATCCGGAACCCGCGGTTCGACGAGAACACTCCGGTGTCCAAATACAGCGGGGTCAGGGTGTGCAGCCTGCACTTCACCCCGGAAGACTACGAGGAAGATTTCCGAGCCAAAATACTGAACATCGCGCCCAAACCGACGCTGAAGAGCGGGGCTGTGCCGTCGGTGTTCCCCGGGAGAGACACGGACGGACCTGCCCCGGCTCCAAAGAGAACCAGGACCCAGGTGAGGAGGAGGCAGATTCTGAGTTAAACAGTCCAATTAAACACTAAAATGTAAAAACAGCGCATTTAAACTTGTACCTGAGGGAACAGCACAGACATGATGTTAAGGTCAGTTACCTGCGGTCTGTAATTAGCTGGTTAATCTGCAGCACCGACAGGAAGAAGAAGCTGATTCAAACTATTCACCTGTTGATCTGACACATTTATTATTTATTGTCTTTGTACATTTCTGCTCCACGTTTTCAAACACGATCAGTTCTCTGACACAACCTGGACGAGCCCCAGGTGTCCCAGGTGACCCCAGGTGACCCAGGTGTCCGACACGGCCTCAGAATGATGACAATGTGGTGACCTCAATGACTTGACAGTATGAATAATGACATTTCCAGCTGTCCACTCTCGTCTCACGTTAACATTCAGACTAAATAAGGTCTGAATCATCCAAAGTGAAGCATCTTCAGGTTTCAAACTACAGCTGTATTTGTCCTGAGTCCTGGATGTAAACGTCCTTTCAGTGAGCCAACATTTGAAAGGGCCTTTGGTGAGAATGTTTTCATATCTCTGTTATGTGTTTCCTTCTCAGGCCACATGTGGAGCTGCAGCCAGCTCCTCACAGTCCCTGCCAGCAGCTGGTTCAGACCAAAGCTTCTGCATCGTGGTCTCAGTCGACCCTCTGGACCACAGCACCTTCCACCCAGAACCAGGGTTCAGCTCAGTGACGGCTTCTGACGAGTCGGACGAGGACGCGGACGAGGACTGTACGGTCGTTCGCAACGCCAACCTGGTGGAGCTGTTCAGGAGGTGTCAGACATGTGGGCAGCCCATAGCGGAGAAGGAGCTTTTCCCCTCGGGAGCACAGATGAGGGTGAAGTGGCGCTGTCACGGTGGTCACTCGGGTACGTGGAAGTCCTCGCCTCACCTGAGAGACGTGCCGCCATAAAATCCACCTGCTCCGATGCTCGACGGGCACTCGGAGCCTGATCAGGGTTGAACTCATGGAGACATTTCTGAAAAATCCTGTTGACTGTGAGCTGCATGTCGGACCGTGTGTTGGACTCTTCATGTTGGACTCTTCATGTTGGACTCTTCATGTTGGACTCTTCATGTTGGACTCTTCATGTTGGACTCTTCATGTTGGACTCTTCATGTTGGACTCTTCATGTTGGACTCCACTGGGGAAGCGGTCCGCACTGGTCCAGGTCAGTGGTTTGTTTTTAACAGAAACTGTTTGATCAACACTAAGTTTCTTTGAAAGTGAAACAGTCCAGCCAGTCGAAAGCTGAAATTTACAAACGCAGATTTTTGTAACATCCTGTTTCGATCTGAGTTTGATCAAACATTGCTTTTCTTCATCAGAGCCAGGTGCTTGATGGGAAATGGTGATAAATCAGATTATTGGGGACTGACGCCTGATATCTTCCTCTTTCTTGTCATTTTAGGTGGATTGGTGCAAAAAGTCCAACAATCGTCCGAGTTGGCGAAGCTCCCGCTGCAGCGTTTCAACAGGATGTTGGCGTTTGCACCGACACGTGACACAACAGTCGTCCTGAACCTGCCTGTTCCACCTGAACCGGCCCAAAGCTGCAGCACAAGGCCCTGCTTTAACTGTGCACCTTAGAGGAACACACCTGTGCAATGAGCAGCTACTTTCAGTATGTTTGTAACACGGTGCAGGACAAACTGAATAAAAGTCTCATCATTCCCACAGGACTGTCTAACTTTGTTTATTTTGAATTCACAACTCCACAGGTAAACTATAAAAACAGCATGTATTTAGGGAGTTAAGGACAAACAACATGAGCTCTGCTCTTTATGGTGGGAGTTTGTTTTGGCTCATCAGACCATCTAGACCAGGGGTCACCAATGAGCCTCTTTTTCTTTACTGAGCAGGGTGATTGTGGAAGGAGACATGCTGATAAGTGTAGGCGACACTAAATGTTCCGTCTGGATAAAAATGGGACAGACAGAAAGTTGCTTTAGACAAAATTCAGCTCTTACCAGGGTGGGCCAGCACGTGATGCCGACCTTGGTGTGCAGGGTGGTGGAGAGGAGGACGAGGAGCAGCAGAGTGAAGAGGAAGGCCGAGCAGCTGACAAACTCAAAGAAGTAGAGAGCGGAGCAGCTGATGCAGCTGTTGACCACCTCCTCCAGGATGAAGGCCACGAAGGAAAAGAGCTGACGGAGCAGAAACAGGAACATCAACATTTTCCCTCTACAATCCTCCTTCAGTCAGAGAAAGTGTTTCCCCATAACTTACACACACACTTCCTGCATAGTCATGCATCAAATCTGCCTTCAGCATAACTTGATATCAATGTGCTGATTATTGTATTGAGTCGTTTATAGTGTTTCACCTTAAAAACATATCAAACTGGTTTATCAGTCATTTAGCTCTGAGACGGTTTGTATAGATCATTCTCAGCTGAGTTAAACCTGATCAATCATCACTATCATGTATTTATCAGTCAATAATCATCTGTGATGGAACTCAGATTCACTGAAGTACTGCTCTTAACGTACAAATCCCAAGTACCTGTTACTGCACTGGAGTATTTGCAGCTTTATACTTCTACTCCACTGCAGTCCAGAGGCAGATGTTGTACTTTTTACTGCACCACATGTGTCTACAGCTGCAGTCACTTTTCAAATGACAGTTTTCATCCCCTTCCTGTGCAGTGAAGACATCAAACATACGAGATCCTGGAGAATATGAAGTACTACTGCAGATGAAGTACTTTTACACTATGAGCACCAGCATCTTTAAACCACACAGATAAAACAACCAGATCACATCACGACAGTCTGGCTAATCCAGAAACTAAGAAATCAGTAGATCCACCTCACCACACCAGTGCAGTAACTGCTGGAAATGCAGTTTTGTGTGTCCATGTGCACACAGGTCGTAAAGGTCAAGGCTCACGTCAGGGGTCACGTGATAATGAACAGAACCAACAGATGTCACACATTCTGACCTTTCCCGTCCTGCACATGTGATTCTAATAAAACGAGGCTCAAATATTTTTCTGCAGGTGAATCAGTCACAGCCTGTGACGAGAGGGTTTGTGTTCTGGGGTCACATGTTCCCAAACAAGTTTGGAAAATAAAAAAAAGAATCTGTAGAAACTTTAGGTGCAGACTCTTTGGGCCCCCCCACTGGTCAAATGAACTGAGGACTCGCACTGCACCTAAACGCCACACGGTCTCAGTTCAGCAGCTGAGGCTGGTGTTTTTTTTGCAGGCGTTTGTTTGTAAAGCTCATTCAATGACAGTTCACCCTGAGGGGAACACGTGTGTCTGCACCATGTTTCACCACCATCCTTCAGAGCTGGTCACATGTTTCAGTCTGGAGGCTGAAGTGTTGAAACATTGAGCTGAATGTTCAGTGAAGTGATGGACCACTGCGTTTCCTACGACTGACAAGAGTGTTCCCAGTCTGAGCTGAGATTAAACCAGAATAAAAACACTGCGGAGACACCCTGCAGCGTTTTATGAAAAGTGAAGTGACTATTGTGGAAGAACTGGTCCGACTGCTCGGGTTGGGTCTGGACCACGCCAAGCTGAGTCAACAGGAAGAAGGAGAAGGGCAAACCACCACCAACACAGGATGGTGTAATGGTACGAGTCCAGCTTCACTGGCAGAATATGACGACACATTTACTCCAACTGAAGCACAGGTTGAAGTACTTGTACTCCTTTACTTATACTGCACTACACTGATCTGAGAGCTGGAGTTACTTTACAAAATAAGAGCTTCCCAAACAAAACAACAAATCATAAACCTTCATGCTTATTATGAAATTAACAGGCAAACATTAAACACCAGCTGAGCTGAAACTATTTTTAACAGAAATGTTTCAATAAGTCACCAAACATTTCAGGGTGATGGGGATTTGCTGCTTTTCCTTGTGATTATTTCAATAATTACAAAAACAAAACTGTCACAAGATGTTTGCAGGTTCTACTCTGTGTTTCTCAATCTATTTTCACCTTAATCAATAAAGGTCTGTATATTCACCCATTATAAATACCTCAGCTGCTGTATCAGTAATAATAAACTACTAATATCCAACATGTTTCTGACTGACTTTCCCACCGCAGCTGTACTTTACAGTGTAAGGACTCATTATTTTAAACTGTTCAACACATGAGCAGCTGCTCATTATGGCAGTTCAGTCACTTCCCTACTTTACATGTCATGTTAAAAGTTTGCACTTAAAGGACAAGTTCACATTTTTGTGTCTGTGTTAAAACAATAGCTGAGTGTCGGTATGAACAGAGCAGGTTTTGGTTGCTGTTATAGTTCGTCCTGTTCAAGCAGAGTCTTTGTTTTGAGCCTGAGCTGCAGATGCGGCTGTGAAATTCCCCCGCTGATCAGCAGCTCTACCTCCTGATTTCAGGGAATGGGACAGCTGAAAGCTCTTCTGAACTCTAGATGAACCTGCAAAACAGTTTTACACAGGGAGGACACACGATTTCATTCACTATGACTAAAACACAAACTGCCTGGGGGGAATGGTGAGAGAACCTCTGCAGGGACTGATCACTTTTTAATCTTTGTTGTTTAAAGACAGATATACTGTGTGTGTGTGTGTGTATATATATATATATATATTTTTTTTTTAAACGTGAACTTTTCCTTTAAAAATGTGGCCACTGTGTTTTTAGCCTCATTCTGCAGGACCCAAACTTGTGACGTGCTGCTGAGCTGAGACATATTTGGTATTTTGCTGCAGTTGAAGAGGATGTACAGATCCCACTTCCTGTCTCACAGAACCACACACACACTGTCTTTGGGTCATGCCACACTACACAGTAAACATGCTGTGAAACCAGAACTAGTCTCCACAGAGTCACTGATGCATTATTGATAGAAAAACACAGATGACTGGAGCTTTACAGGGAACATGCAGTAATGCATCTTTCCGTCTTTCCCTCTGTGCTGTGTATTTCCGTCGCGTGGCAAACCAGACTGCAGCCTCCGCTCCACCTCTGGCTTTTATTGTAGGAATATTCTGTGTTTTGGTGAGTTCAGCGAGCTGAATGTCAGGCTATAAAAAGTCTTTGTGTTTTCATCAAACGAGCACAAACCCCAAACCACGGAGCTAGAAAATCAGACGATCTGACGTCAGCACAGTCTCAACTTTCACTGAGCACAGCAGGACTGGAAACATACCTGCAGTTAACTACACATCATTGTTAGAGCGCACACACACACACACACACACACACACACACACACACACACACACACACACACACACACACACACACACACACACACACGCCTCAGCATCTTCTCATTAACACCCGAGGGTCTGCAGAATAAATCAGCATCTTTTGTGCTGAAAGAAGAAGAGCAGGGGGCAGTTTGGGGCGAACTCAAAACCTGAGGTGGAGAACTCCTGACGTTTACTCCACAAACTACATTTCCCATAAAGCAACTGGGGCCTGTTACAGCCACTCACAATTAGTTACTGGCTGCAGTTTATTTATTATTTTTTTTAAACGAGTGCTGGTGGTGCCGAAGCACCGTACTCCTGGAACCCCAAGAGTCTTAGAACTGGTTTGATGTGCATTCACACTGGTTCAGAAATCTGAAGTGAAATCAGATTTATTTTTACTATATATTTCTGTCAGCGTGTATAGTCTTTAGTCATGACTGGACAGTTTTAGTCATCCGGCCCCGGGTTTGTTTACGTTTACTTAACCTTTAACGCCTGAGTGAATTAGATGGTAAACACTGGAGCATCAGTTTGACATTAATCTCACTCAGTAAGTTAATTCAGTGGATAAACCAATAACATACATATTGTTTTTGTTTAATAACTGCTGATAAATTGAGACATTTATCCACTCACTTGTTTTTGCTGACTTTCTAAACTCAAAACTCAGTTGTGACACAGGAAACTTGTTCAGCACAGTCACATACAGGCAGCTACACAATTTTAGCTTTGTTTTCAAAGCAGAAGTCCAGTCATGTTTCCAAGAGTTGAGAAACATCCAAAACTAAATTACTGGATTAATTTCTATTGAATATCTTTTTCCACAGAACAAAGACTGGATTGTTGTGATCACCAACAAACTGAGCTGTGGATACCGACCTCGTACTTTTACTGCAGTGAATTCTGAGGCTTCTGTACTTTACAAATAGATAATATGAAGTTTGTTAATCCCTAAAGGGAAATTTGGGTTTACCCGAGTATTTCCATGTTGTGCTACTTCATCCGTGGACTTCACTACATGTCAGAGCCAAACCTTGGACTTTTCCAGTCACATAAGATCCATTCATGTGAAATGGGCCAATTCTGCACAATGACTACTTTCACTTTGGATACTTCAAGTACATTTGGATGATGGTACTTTAGTACTGCAGTAACATGGTGAATGCAGGACTTTTACTTTTAGGAACAGAGGATTTTTACTCTGTGGTATTTCTGAGAACTTCCTCCAGCCCTGAATCTGTTAGATCTGCTGTTCGTTTTGTTTTTTTTCCATAAAACAAGGTGGTACCGCTGAAGGTGAACGTCTGTGTTACAAAGGCAGGATGGGATGGAAAAAACACGGCAGCAGCTGCAGATTAAACATGATTTAATGTCTCTGTCCGACTGCTGTGAACAGCAGGCAGCTCTGTCTGTACAGGAGGAAACACCGTCCTGCCTCCATAAATCCACCCTCCAACATTTGGACTTTCCTAGGCCTCAGTACCAGATTCAAAAGGATTCAAATGATAACGGAGTTAAACTGCTGTCAGTGCTCAGCATTTTACAGCAGAGGCCTCATGCAGGGTTCACACAAAACAGAGAGTGCCCCCCTCCCAGATCCTCTTTTTGTCCAGCACTCAGCCATTGCAGCAGCATGCAGGGACCGGATGCAGCCTGCGCTCCCTCTCGTAACTGTTGCGACAGCGGAGGGTCAGAGCTCGGAGATCTGCTAACGACAGCTCTCTGCTCCCAAACAGTCAGATATGCAACACTTTCACTTCCCAGTGTGCAGCTTCCTGCTGCAGCAGCGGGGGGGGGGGTGGTCAGCCTCGCACAGCTGCAGTCCGCCTCGCATCTCCACACGGACTTTACACTCACATTTATCCCCTAAGGCCGACTTAAACCAAACCCGCATCACTCAACAATATGATTCTTCACATTTCGGGGATTTGCTTTTTGTCTCCATAAAAACATCGAGTACCCACAGAGCGATCGCCCCCACATGAGTAACACCCGCCCCTCCCACCACCAACACATTCTGTGTTATTCTGAACTTCAGACACAAACCAACACTGAGCGTCTCCTACCGAGAAAACAGTGTGTGTCACAGCCCGATATATACACACCACACAGACACAGACACAGACACACAGACACAGACACACAGACACACAGACACACAGACACACAGACACACAGACACACAGACACACAGACACACAGACACACAGACACACAGACACACAGACACACAGACACAGTAGTGTGTTCTGACTCAGTCCTGCTGCCTCTACTCGCTAAACACCACATGTGGATTTATCCACTGCTGAAAGTAGTCCCCAACAAAAGACCCGTTTGCTCCTGGTGGATAAAAACCACAGTGGAGTAGAGTCTGTAGGAAACTAAAGGTGAAACTACATCAGTGATGTGTTTCTAAAGGTTTATGCCTTCAGTTCTCAAAAGAGTAAAACATTTGTGGATGTTTTTGTACTAATCAACCAGCGAGTCATCGCAGCACCGTTTACCTCCTCTGACCTGAATGATACAGCCTGAAATAATTACTGGGATCTGTGCTGGAGGTTTGCTGTTCCTGTCTTGCAGCCACTAAACCCTGGCTCATCTGTGACAAGACTCCGAGTCAACGAAGACTCGACTCAAACTAAAACAGCAGAAGAAGCTTCTGACTCTGCAGAAAACACGTTTAAGACTTTTTTCCTTCTACAAACCTGTTTTATTGTGAAGCACTAACAAAAATATATCGTCTCCCCTCTGATTACTCACCGTTGCACCACAGGCCGAGCCAAGTTTCTCCTGAAGGAAGGGAAAGTGCAGAATTTCTGCACATACAGTTACACAGGTCACAACTTCTGTTTGTGTATAAACCAGCTGAAGTTTGACGTGTTGGTCTGTTCAGATTGTCTCCATTATATGTGCATCACTGAGGCCAAACACCAGAACCAGTCAGTGCAAAGAGTCCAGTCCAGCAGGACAAACTGCAGGTTCCAGGTGAATGAGAACACAAACATTTTGACCTTCATGAAGGAGGATTTACTGCAGGACTGGGTCCGACACAGGGGTTCCTTATAAATTGAACTACACTGAATCCTGAAGTACAGTAATTGATTGGGGCAGCAATAATCATTTTCATTACTGATGAATTAGTTTCTTGATAAATTATTTTTACTGCTTTTACACAAAAGTCTTGACACTGAATTCAGATTATACCCACACAGGTTTTTTAAAATAAACTACTGAGAGTCCTGATCAGACACTGGTGCTTTGGTTCTCCTATTTTCTGCACACGTGCACTGGCACGTCTCATGCTGACGCTGCTGTCTCGCTCAAAAACAAAAAAGGGCATTTCCTGTAAAGCTGTGCGCAGGTGAAGCATTCAGGGAACTCAGATTCCAGTAAGACCAGTTCCTTCAGCATTCACCTTTCTGTGGTCTCGCCATGGGCTTGTGTTGCAAAAACATCAGCGTTCCGGAGAAAAAGAAAATCCTCCCACTGTTTCAAACTGGCTCAGACAACACAGGACCTTCTGATCAGGTCTACACACAGTCGCACAGTTGAAAGAACAGTCAGATTTATAGTTCGTTATATACACACCACATTTACGTCAGGAGCTCCCAGCTGTTCACAACTATTTCTATTAACGTCCCTCATTTAACGTGGCCTGGACTAAACAAAAGACTACGTTCTTGTCCTTTCTGAGAGAACAAGCTTCACCACAAAACTAAACTCTGTTACATGTAACCTGTTTGTTTATGCTGAATAAAGTAAGAGACGGGCCCTGGACAGGGGGTGTGTGAGTCCAGGGGTGTCAGAAACTCACCACTTCAATCACTTTGACCACAAAGCGGATTTTATCCAGATGCTCCGTCGGACCCAGGCACCAGGAGGATTTGGGGTTGGGAGTCGTCGTGGCGGAGTAAACTGGAGTCGTGGCCATGATGGAGCTGAGACAGCAGAAACAGGGAAGGGTTTGTCTTTAAAACATCATCTCTATTTCTGTGAGAAATGTACATCATCAGCTGCACCACTTCAGTTTTCTGCAGAGTCACAAACCAAACAGTCTCATGGTTTCGGCTCAGAAACAGCAACTCCTCGTCATCATGTGTTACTAGCCAGGACATTAAGGACTGAGCAGACAAACACGAGCAAAGATAAACTCATCTGTGCCCACAAACTCATCATTATGTCAAGAAGTTAATTTAAGGCCTGAACAGCAGCAGCTTTATGGAAGAACAGTAATCAACATCAACTTACTAGTATTTCCAGAGTTTTCAGCTACAGTTCAACGTGACGAAGACCATGAGCTGTGGCTGAAAGCTCCAGTAAAAGCTGTAAAATATCAAACATGATAATAAACTGAACTTCTGTGGGTTGGACAAAACGAGACACCTGAATGCATCACGACCAAGCTGACAACAGAATGAGGCAGATCAGCTTCACCACTTTAAGTCCTGTGACTGACGCAGGTTCAAACCATCACAGAAACGAGACACGTGGTTCCTTCAACAGTTTCGTCCACAGACACAAGCCAGAGATGAATGAAACTCAAGGAGGTTTGAGGTCAGCAGGTTATTATTTAAGAATCCAAGTTTAATATCAGCGACTTTAACCAAACGATCCTCTGATCTGATCTGTGCAGGACACACATGCTGAGTTAGATAAGTTTGTGCAATCACACTGAAGTCTAGACTTTAGTGATGTGTTTACTATGCACATCACTTTACCCATAATCCCATTAACCGTCTTTCCCAGTGTGCAGCTGTTCAAACTGCTGTGGTTTTATGTCAGTCACATGCACGAAACTGCTTCACTGGAGTGAAAGTGAAACTGAGCAGAAACGTGTGTCCTTACACACACACACACACACACCTGGTGGGCAGGTGCTGGTTTACGATGCTGACAACACGGACCTACAGCCAGTGGCCCCATGTCATTTAGTGCAACATCGCTGCACCAAACTTCAGTCAAAAATGTTCTTACTTAACAGTTTCGTGCCAATAAACACATAAAGAAACGATGCAGAAAACGGATTAGGGCTGAAACGGAAACTCAGGTGTGTTGTAGTAAATTCGACATGAGCTTTATCTACCAAACCGCAGTTCATTCGAAACATTTCCATCTTTTACGCGACTGTCACAGCAGCTGTGTATTTTTACGTGAAATATTCGCGGGGAATCCCGGGCGTGTTAACACGAATTAACAGAGGCGGAGCTGCATTCAAATCAATGTGGGCGTGTGGCTCCTGCCGAGGAAACACAATTTATTACATGTATATAAAGTAAACAAACGTTTTCTGTTTCCTGAACACAGTGCTGGATTTCGAACAGTACCACCTTAAGTTGACAAACTTTTAAACGCAGTTTGGCGTTTTCTCCGACGCAGACAGAACTCGTCTGGACGCACCAACTTTTTACTGCGGCGGAAAATCTGCCGAACCGAGCTTCACGACAAGAAGTCAGTTTACAGCCAGAAGACGAAACATCGTCAGTGTTTCAGACACAAACTCACCTTTGGGTTTTTATCCCAGCGCGAAGAATAAAATTTCAACCGCGAGCTCAACAAGTCACTGCTTTGTCTCAGACTTCCGCCTTGACTCTTTTATCCGGTACAAACAGGAAACACGTTTCCAAAATAAAAGTGTGGGAGGTTTCGCAACTTTTCCTGTTTGAGAAATAATTTGTTGTGTTTTACCAAAAAAGAAAATGAAAATAAAAATATAGAATCAATGAAACTGTATTTGAACAAACAAGCCCAAGTGGCTCCATCTCATCTTCTAACAGACAATAATAAAAAGGACGAAATAAGCCAGAGATGGAAACACGTTTTTACACAAAGTTAATGACTAACTGACATCAGTCTGTTTCTATGGTCTGTGTTTCATTTCTCTGTGGTGATAGTAAAGTCAGAGCTAACGAACTTTCCTCTGTCCTCTTCCCTACAGATCGTTATGATTTTTGTGAATTAGGAGCTTTTATTGCGAAGATCCTTTCACTTCCTGCCTCTACATTCTGGTTTATTTTATTTATTGTTTACAGTTCCATGTTTACACAGGAGAAAAAAACCAAAAGTCACAGCACTAAGAGCAGAAGACTGGTGGACCATACACCTTATATAACACTGATACTGCATTTTAACAGGCCAACTGATCCAGAAACAGTAGACCCAGGAGGACTTACTGCAGGATCAACAATCTGATGAAGTCAGACAGAATCAGGAGACTTTTCACTGAGAGCAGGACTTTACCTCATATTACAGTTTTTCCTGGGTAAAGAAAGAATTTCCACCTGTGTTCACCCAAAGGTCAAATTAAATGTGAGGCAGCTCCCAGTGAAGGACAGAACACAGTATTTTAGGATTTCTGCAGTTTAGAACAAAGACTATTTATCACTACTGAATCTCTCAGTGACAAACATGTTAACTGAGAGAAAATCTTTAATATTTCCTGCACAGTTATAATGAAAAGTGAATGGACAGTACATCAGCTCACTAGATAAACATGAGTTATTTATTATTCAGTTATTTTATCATTTAAACTAATTAATAAATAAGAATAAACTGCCATTAAACTGTGAGTCTCTGTGGTTTTACATGAAGGTTTGCTAGTTGTATCATAATAATAATTACTGTTATAATTATTCTAAGAACCTCGAACATTAATTGTTCCTCTCACCCTCTTTCTGGTGCTCTGCTCCCCAGCCTGTGCTTCCTGCAGGAGGCGCTGCAGCCCGCTCCTCCATCCTCCTGGTCCTCCCCTCCACGGCGGTGCGAGGCTTCCCCCGCTATAAAAGTGCAAGCGGCGGCTGGAGGCGGTAAAGGCTCCCCAGCAGCCGGAGGAGGAGGAGGAGGATGAAGCTGTGCGGACCCCCTCTCAGTTCAGAGCGTCTGAGCTGAAGCTGCAAACTTTCTGATGCTTTTCTCCTTCATGCGCCTCTGACAAGGTAAAGACAGAAACTCTCCCTCTGCTGCATGTGAGGATTTTGCTGTTTTGGGTCTGATCATGTCTGAATAATCACTATAACATTCCTGCTCTGCTGATTTGATCACCAGCTTTATGTGAGGGACTTTTAAATCTGTCTGAAAGTGTCACAGCTTCCTGTGGTCTCAGCCTGAGCTTTCAGCTGCTCTGCTGGTTTTCTTCCTCCTGGCTGCTCACAGATTGTGAGAGCTGTGTGATTTGGGAGAAGTGGAATCGGAGTCTCATTTTCTTCTGTGCTGCATCGAACATGATGCTTGGAAAAATGCATGAAAAAATATTCCAGTGCATGAATGATCTGAAGCTGGGGCAGTTTCGTCATGTTTGAGCTGCTGTGGAAAGCTCAGAAATGAGGAGAAATGAGGAGAAATGGAAAATGTAGGCAGAACTTATTCATATTTCTCCAGTTTGATTGATGTAAAGATGTTTTGCTGTGGACTAAAGAGCTGATTGTGAAGTTATTTCAGCTGCTCGAGGACTGTAATGCTCTAAAGGAATTTACAGTGAGGATGCTGTGGTGCTCTCAGGGCTGCACTCATGACTCAATGCATCATTCATTTACACTGATTCCTACAGGGACGACTGGACCGACTGTAACTGTTGAATTATCAGTGATGTTAAACTTTAGTGGCACATTATGATCAGAGATCCTTCATAACAGGTAATAAAGACAGATCATACCAGGGTGTTTAGTACAAAGTGGATCTGTGACGGTTTATGATTTTGTCTCCGACTTATTCCTGTAATATCAATATCAATATCTGTTTAATTATATTTCCTCATTTCACCATAAACAAGTCCCACATTGTGTCCAGTCTATAATAACTCATAGTATTTAGTGTTGGTTTCTCCCAGTGTCTCATGTGACTGGATGTTTATAGTAACATGAAAATGATTATTTACATTATTTATTACCATCAGGTGCATCAATATGTGCAGTGGTTTATGTTTCACTATTTCTTCTTTCACATTTCAATTATATTTTGATGAATTTGTGCATTTTGTAGAAATTTGTAAGGACATCAGTGACCAGAAGTGAAGAAGTACTGAGATCCTTTGCAGTAGAAATACCACAGAGTAAAAATCCTGCAGTAAAAGTATCAGCATTCAAATCTAGTAGAACCAGAGCAAAAGGAGTCGTTCTGCAGGGGGGTGATGCGATCAAGGCCTGATGTTAATGCCTGTGCAGGTGATATAAAACCCTGGAAACATGAAACACAGACCTACAGCTCTGAGCTTTAGCCTCAGATCAACGCTCACTGATTGTTCTGTGGCCACATCACTGAACGTCTGATCCCACCACAACAAAACTGTTTCAAGTGTCTTTGAACACAACACAGAGCCCTGTCAACCTGGGCTGCAGCCACGGAGCTCACTTCTCTGTTTTCGTTCTGGGCATTCGTACGGTTTCAATTCTACGCTACAAACACAAACATTTCTGAAAAAACCCTCAGGATAAATTCTGGGGTTTTGTAGAATCTCTCATTCTAGACCTTTCTGAATAACAACATAACAACAAACCTCGTGTGCAGACGTAAACAAGCAGGTCATTAGTTAGGGACTATTTTCTGCAGCAGCGGATGAATCCACATTTAGTCTTTAGTGAGTATTAGTGGCAGCTGGACAGTGGATGTTGGACTGACTCACAACAAGGAACAACAACAATAGTTATGATTATTATTAACATTTAATATATTGGACCCAAACATTAGGCTCATAGAGAATGAACAGTCTTCTAACATGCTGCAAACAATAGTAACATCCTAATCCAGGCTTTCCAAAGATATTCCTGACAACCACCTTCTTTTCAAATATTTTATCTGTAGCACAGAAAACACCAGGCAATGCAACCTAAGCACACCGGATGAATCCAAAACCTCAGCAAACACAGTAACGTGGCAGGCACATGCCAAAGCAGCAGGAGAGATCAGGTGTGGACACAACGGGACAACCTGGTGAAAAGGACCACGTCTGCAAGGTGTTGACAGGAAACAGATGTGCAGGGGCGTGTCAGGAAACAGATGTGCAGGGGCGTGTCAGGAAACAGGTGTGCAGGGGCTTGACAGGAAACAGGTGTGCAGGGGCGTGACAGGAAACAGGTGTGCAGGGGCTTGACAGGAAACAGGTGTGCAGGGGCGTGACAGGAAACAGATGTGCAGGGGCGTGTCAGGAAACAGATGTGCAGGGGCGTGACAGGAAACAGGTGCGCAGGGGCGTGACAGGAAACAGGTGCGCAGGGGCGTGACAGGAAACAGGTGCGCAGGGGCGTGTCAAGAAACAGGTGCACAGGGGCTTGACAGGAAACAGGTGCGCAGAGGCGTGTCAGGAACAGGTGCGCAGGAGTGTGTCAGGAACAGGTGAGAAAGAGGAAATACAGCAACAAAATAAAAGCATGATGTAGGAAATATGTGAACATGTTGTTTAACAGACTCAACACAGATGTCAGGTTTAAAGCTTTGTGGATGAGAACTAACTGATGTGTTTGGCTGCTCAGATCCTGAAAAGACCAGGACAGGGATGCTAAAACTAAACTCTCATATAGCTGTGCTCGTCATTTACACTGATGAATCCAAAGACATCCAAAGTGTAGGAAAGAGAAAAGGCCTGGCCCAGATCAGTATTTGCAAACAGTCAATTTTAGCTTCAGGTACATTTTCAGGGCCCAGGCAAAGTTTTTCAGGTATAAACCTGTATACTAGTAGTTGTGGTAATAATAATGTGGTACTGTTGCAGAGCTGCAGTCCACCACTGGGACGACCATGAAACAGTAAAGCAGAGAGCGGAGTGTCTCTGTCTGTATGAAGCCCTGATAGTTTTTATTGTTCTCCACAAACATTTCGTTTTTCCACGGCTCACAGCGAGCACGGCGCCGAGCTAACGCCTCTGAATGACATGAATTATTCACTCTGTTGCATTGCTGCAGCTGCACAGGGATCTGTGATGTGATTTTCATGAGCGGCTCTTTAATCTGCCGTTGGATGTCAGCGTGTGGCGAGACTCAGCTGGTGGGAGGATTCATCTCCTGCTTGAGTGAACAGCTGAAAGCTGCTGCGAAGCTTTAGCAGGGCTCCATGATCCTCCCAGCATGCACCTGCTGAGCTCACACTGCCATTTACAGCAAAATCACTCAGGACACTGACGAGCAGCTTCAGATCCATGTGAACTGAGTTGCAACGCACAAGAAAATAAGGCTCGTGAAACTTTAATGGGTCTCATGTGGTAAAAGCTCCCAATAATCGACTCAATCAAACTTTTTACTTTGGATTAAAAACCTTTGCTGCTGCTCTGAAGGTGTTTGCCTGGAGACAAAACGTTCAGTCATGATGATTTCTAGTTGTGACTCGGCCGCCATCTTTGTTTTGGTCCAGAAACAGACAGTAACTAGAACACCTTGATGATTTAGATTTCCCCTGGAGAGACGTATGTAAGTAATTACAGAGAGTTTCACTGCCTTTAATAATACTTACAGTAGTGCGAGTCCTGCAGGCTCAGAACAGATCTAATCAATAAAACGAAGAACACATCGGTCCAGTAATGTAAACACTGCAGGGAACAGTGGAACAGGATTGTTCTGAAGCAAAAGTTCAGTGTAAAATAAAAAACACCAGGCCGTGTTTCAGGTTTTTTAAAGTCCTTCGACCTACTCAAAGCAAATCAAATAAAAAGACGGTGTCTCTCTCTGACATTTCTGTCTGAGGCATCAAGTGACTGGACTTTAGTTTGTGGTGCAGAGTTTAAAAAATGACATTTAGAAAATTCAGCAGGAGACTTTAGTGTTCCTCACAGCCGGGGGTGGGAAGTACTTTAGAAAGTATTTGACTTGAGTATTTCCATGTTGTGCTACTTCGCTACATGTCCGAGCCAAACCTTGTACTTTTCCAATAATATCAGATCCATTCATGTGTATTGGGCCATTCTGCACAATGACTACTTTTACTTTGGATACTTCAAGTACATCTTCAAGTACATTTGGATGATGTGGTTGTGTCTCTGCTGGACTTTAAAACTTGTTAGGGACCATTGTGAATCCACATCCACAGTCCGCCTGTGGTTCTGACTGCAGCAGGACCAGACCTCCAGCTGAACCAGGTGCTGTACCGCAGACTTATGTCAGTTAAAGATGTGGTCTGTTGTTAAACTGGCGTCCTGGACTCTCCGCTCTCCTCATCCCGTGTAACCGGAGCTCTTGGTTTTCACTGGATCACATCTGTAACTTCCTCCTGTCCACTGGCCGGGCGGATGCTGCGGCTTGGCTCTGTCCGTGGTTAATCAGATGAGGCCGAGTGCTGCTGATGGGATAATGCAGGCAGTGATGATGTGATTGGTGGTGGAGGTGGAGAAATGACTTCCTGTGAAGCTGCTGTGTGTGGAGATCGCATCTCTGTTCTGCTGAGACCGACAGGACTCCTGCAGAGATCAGTCTGCTGCTCTGGACGAGAGACGAGACGTGACGGTGTCAAAGTGTCTCCGCTGTAAATCAGTTTGTGTTTGGAAACGACAAACAGCAGCTTAAAACTTCACCTGGATTTTAAATGTTTCATGTTTCCCGTGTTTTTCACTGGTGTTTGTTGCTGTGAACAAAAGAAAAATGAAATCGTTTTTTGTTTTTGTTTGTTTTTTTAGAAAATGAAACAATTTTTCTTGGAAAGTTTTTGCAAAGAGAATTTGAAGGACATTTTTAAAACCTAAGAAATATTTTGAACATCAAGTAAAGATTTTAAAGGAGAAGAGTTTTGGAAGCTGAGTTCAGGTAAAATGATCTTCCTAGCTTTTTTAAGAGTTTTGGGGATTCTGGAAAAGGTTTTTATAAACTGGGGTCTATTTTAAAGGAAAGTAGTTTTTTCATCATTTGTGGAAAAACATTTTCTTTCATGTGAGTTTTAGTGTGAGCATTTTGAAAACTGAAGTATGTGTGTGTGTGTGTGTGTGTGTGGGTTGTGTGTGTGAGATAAACCCAGACTGAAGTGATCACATTAACATCATTTCTAACATGATCCTTTTCCTGCACAGTGTCATCACTTTCTCAGTCTCAGACGAATGAATGTGCTAAACGAGATGACATGGGGGTAAAGCACCTGTTATTAACTCTCACTGACTCAGAGTCAACACGGACTCATTTTGATCCCAACAGGGAGCGTTCGGTGTTTCCAAGCAGATATAATGTTAATCAGATATGAAGTGATCACAGACAGGCAGCTTTTTATTACCACAGCTCTGCTCCCTGTGTATCTGAAGTAAATGACAAAACCTCAAAATAACAGTCAGAACAGTTTTTCACTCAGTTTAAGGTGGTAGAGCTACAGACCGATGGCACCTGCATTTTATTTGCTGCCTAGATTTTATTTTTGCAGACAGGCCCGAGCATTATTTAACTCTGTACTGTCGCTCTTCAATAATCGAACAAATAAATCAATAAACACGATCAGTTCAGTGACTGGTTGTTATTGGCAGCAGCTGGTGATTCTCTGTGTCTGTGATTCTGATGTTGATTAGCTGGTTTTTGGAAACAGACGGGCCTCCCATTGTTGGTGAGGAAGAACCATGTGAGCCAGGTCAGCGGTGTGGCTCCCTGCTGGGTTTTTAATAGTTTTTGGATAACAATGGAGGTCTACGGCACAGACCCATAAGCTGAACCAGGTTCTTTCCTTTCCTGCAGAGACTTCCTGTCCCGCCTCCACCATGAGTGACATCTACGAGTCAGCGGCCAACTCTCTGGGTCTGTTCAGCAGCCCCTGTCTCACCAAAGTGGAGCTGCGACTCACCTGTAAAGGGATCTCAGACCGGGACGCTCTGTCCAAACCCGACCCCTGCATCGTCCTCAACATGCAGTCCCACGGCCAGTGGATGGAGGTAGGTCACCATGGCAACCACACCTGGCCAGAGCATCACTTGCTGCGGCAATAGTGATAGTTTCTGATGCTGGTCATTTCCAGATAATCTCAGGTTTTGAATAGTTTATTCAGGTGAAGATGTTGGAAAAGGTCCTCCATGTTTAAAGAACTTTAATTTCATCAGTTTATCCAGAAAACTCAAAATCTAAATTTGGAGATAAATGTTTTCACTGGACAGGAAGGAGATATTTCCATCAGACTGTTCACTGGAACTTTTCTTGGACGTCTTCTGGATGTTTTTGTAGTTCGGACCCTGAGAACAGTTCCTTCAGTTTTAAGTAAAGTTTGTCCTGTTCTTCACACAGAAGGACTCTGGCTCCTCATGATGCTGCTGCCAGTGTTGGTTCCTGTTTGAGTCGAGGAACAATCCTGTTTGAGATTTTAGATGTTTAGCTTTGGTTGGTTTACCACAAACACATTTGTGTCCAGAATCTCGACAACTCAACAAACGAGTGTAGAACCTTCCAGACAATGTAAATACTCCACTACAGTAGAAGTACCTCAGATTTGTACTTAGGTACAGTAGTTGAGTAAAAGTACTTCCAGCACTGCCAAATACACATGTGCAACATCTGCAGACAGCAGATGAACATAGGGCTGGACTGCAGCAGGAAGGGGAGTGAATATGAGGAAAAACACAAAATGACACTGAATCTTAAATCTGAATTCAACAGTAAAGAGGCTGGTTTGTTCATCCTCTGTGGTTTTGCTCCTGTGGTGCCGTGAGCTGGTTCAGTCCTCGCTCACCTTCCTGCTGTTGATGTCAGTGATGTGAGTGTGTTTCACCTGTAGCAGTGACTCCGGTCCATCGTGCACACAGTCCGCTGCCAGTCCAACTGTTAATTACTGATGCTCGCTCTGCTCCCTGTGCCTTGATGCTGCTTCAGGGGGCTGCAGTCGAGGTTTCTCAGCCCGGGCCAATGTGTCCAGCAGGAGTCTTTAATGAAGAGGAAAGTGCTCAGTGAAATGAACTAATTAACATTTGCAGTGAGCCACCAAATAAAACAACTGAGCGTTAAAAACACAAAGGAGGCTTTTCTCTCTCCTGACGCTTCTAAAGTCACGTCCTCAAAGTCCTGCTCAGCTCTGACTGAGCCACATTTGAACTGATGACGGGAAGAAAACAAGAAAACTACTTTGGACACATGCAAAACCAGACAATTACTCTATTTCACAGTCTAACGTGATTTAAATATAATAATCCATCATTATCTTGTCTGGAGTCTCTTGCTGTTTTCATGTTGGGTCAAAAAAAGCCTGAAATCTTTTCTCTCATCTGGTCCTGTTGCCTCCCAGTAAAAAGCTCCTTGTTTGAGCAGCTGTTCCTGCAGAACCACTCCACCTGAAAACCACTGCTGCCAGCTGTGACCAGAACAACCCAGCACCTCCATCCATCCATTAACTCCACCATCCTGCACTGAACTGGTTCTCACATTAGTTTCTACAGAGGCTTCACCCTCCAGGCTGCGTCTGAAATGACACCCAGAGTCTTTGTCTCTTAGTTTAAAAGCTGAAAAGAAACTATAAACCCTCGTCTCCTCCCTGTTATCAGCCATATGGAGCCGAGCTCTTTGGGTGAATTACTCTCAGCTTCGTTATCAACACAAATTCTCAGCTGGTTTGTGTTTGTGGGACCTGAGGCTCAGAGGAGGAAACGGGTCCAAACGCACAGTTATTTGCTTCAGCTGCACAAAATCCAAATGTGCCACTGGGGTTCATCCGTGTCTTATCACGGTGCCGGTAAAGACTTTATCCTCGTTTTCGAGGCCGTGCACGTGCAGCGACTTCTTTATTGGCTAAAGAGCAGCTGCAGGAAAAACAGACTTTAATGGCTGTAATTTAAGGCTCCACTTAGGGCTTCACTTTCCAGCCTCCGTGGCCTCGGAGTTAAAGATAGAGCTTTTTAACGCTGCCTAGTTTTACACTTAAAGGGACAGGTCACCTAAATATCAAAGATTTTCTGCTTGAACACACAACAGTCTGGAAACATTTCTACAAACTGATATACGAAGAGATTTTTGATTAGTGCTGAGAAAATGCTAATACTGTGCATGGGTCTGCTCTCACCTTTTCCCACACAGTTTATATCTGACGTCAGACCCCCCCACACCTTCCTAGCACCTCTGTTTATAATACTTCCTATTTCCATTCCTTTTCCTATCTCTGCCAACAGTGGCATTGTTGGAAAACATCGTGATCACACTTTGAACCAAGAGGTTTCTAATCAGAGAGGTGAAATATTTCACTCTCTTTAAGTGAGTCGGTGCACAGGCTGGATTCTTACCAGCATCATTATTTTTATTTTTATTTTTATTTCATATTTCATATTTATTTTTATTTTTAAACTGGTTCTGCAGCACCTTCCCTCTGCAAGGTGGAAACTGAAGGAAGAAATATTGAGTGTGATTACGTTTTGGTTCATTTCTCACTAACAATTCAATTCAATTAGGTTTTATTTTATTTGTGTTGCACCAAAGCACAATACGAATCATCTCAGGGCACTTTACAGAAAAAACTAAAAAACAAACAAACAAAAAACCACATTAAAATAAATTCAAAGAACATCAGGCAGAGTTTAGAAGCGTCTCCATCACCAGACCAAACATTTGTACTGATAATAACGAGGCAGAGACACTGATGCTGGTGGACCGGTTCTAAATGTTCTGAACTAAACACACAGCTAAACACACAGCAATGCTGAACTGTCAGTTTTAGTCATTTGCTGGTCACGTTTTCATATCAGATCCAGCCTGGTGCCAGGACCAGGACCAGGACCAGCAAGGTGGGACCAGTTCTACAGTGTCAGCACTGAGGAGCTGAGAGTGAATGTCGTATGGTTGAACACTGGGCCAAAGCAGCACCGTTTAAAAAAACATGTTAGCCGCTGTTGGTATCAGTGTTTGGTAAAAACTGGGTCGATGCTGAAAAGTCCAGTGTCTACTGAGCCACCTGTGACGGAGGAAATCCACAGAGACGTGGTTGGTGTCTGGTTTATGCCTCCCAGTGCTCCTTCTGCCGGTGAACACGCAAACAGAAAGGAAACCCTTAGAGAACAGAGCCCCACACTGGGTCCAGACCTGTCTGGTCCAAAAGTTGGACCCATTTCCCTCCAGGATTTTTTCTATGTCACAAACTATGAACCTGGCGCTCCGAGCCCAGTTTTCCTGCTTCAGGTCTCATGGATGTTGGAAGTAGGACACAGTTTTGGTCCTTTTCTCTGTGTTCACTTCCTTCCTTTCTTCTTCTGACCCAGTTTCAGCTCCGTTCTCCCTGTTTTCCCAGCTCTTCCTCCTCTGACCTCGACTGATCCCACCTGGAGCAGGATTTTCACATCATTATCTCTGTCTGCATGTAAATTAGGACCAAATTAGTCAATGATTTTCCTCCTGAAGGAGAATGGCCCCTGGCCTATGGAAAACAGATGATATCGGTGCTAATGACCTGTCCACTCATCTGTGGAGATGGTGGAGTGATTCCAGTAAACACCACCTCTGACGGTTGATCAAGGAAGGAGGCGCAACAATTAAAATCCAATCAGCTCCTCGTTAGCAGCTGAGAGCTACTGTCACACCAAAGACATTTCCCTTTTCTTCTTTGCTGAGCGCAGAGAAAACAGATCCCCCACCAGCTTCATGGAGCTTCTTTAGCCTCATCAAGCCCTTTGCCAGCAGATACTGGACTAAAGCCGCAGGTGGACGTGTGGTGATTTCTACATGACCTGCTCGGCTCTGAATCACCAATGTTCTGGTGGAAACTGTTGCTAACAGGCCTGTTTGGGAACCAACATGAGCCCAGAGAAAAGTCTCTACAGCCTATATTTGTTCACATGCATTAAAAGTGTCTCGTTAAAAGCTGAATTCACAGTGATCAGCGGCCATTTGCAGTGAGTCCATGGATTGTGGACAACTATCACTGGATTACTGTGGCACTAAGTGAATGTATAGAGGTCTATTGAGGGTGGACTCAGAGATAATGAGATCCTCTGGAAATGGAAGCTGCACAGAATCATATCAGTGCTTTTAAAGGAACAGGACTCTAATTCTGGTTTATCTGTTGGTTCTGTCTGTGAAATTCATGCTTCATTGCTGAGACGTGTGTTGAGACGCTGCTGTGACCGTGACTTGATTTGTGGGGACGTTTTAACCCAGATTTAAAAGCCTAACCAGGGGCGAAGCTGCAAACCAGCTTTGACTAGCTTCCATTTGTAGTTTGTATCAGTGTTGGTCTGTCCCTGTTAATTGAACCACTTCATGCAGCTGTTCTTTACAGCCTGTCACAGAAGGAGCCTTTTGCCCACTTGCAGGGTGCTGCTCAGTTCTCCATCGTCTACAACACACAGCCTTTAATTTGCAGCTCTGAGTGTAAAACAGTGACACATGAACAGAGGAGCAGCACCGTGAGGCTGAGCGCTGTGGGGGATGTAGCTGTTGGGAGACAGTTCACGGAGGCTGTGTCCGGTCAGCGGTGCTGTATCCTGGTCAGGCCTGATGCTCAGCCTGCACTGATGCTCTGTGGTGGAGCTGCAGATTATAATCTGGGAAGGCAGGAACTCTGCTGAGGCTCTTAATGCTTCAGCCTCGCTCAGATCCCAGCGATACCACTAAGTCATCAAAGTGTAATGGGCATTTTACGACGATGCTGTTTGCTCTGTGTCTCTGAAAATTTTATTGGCCTGGGGATTCCCTCTCCACCCCCACTGCTTTCTGTCCCCCATTTTCAGCTCTTCCTTCATCCCAATCTACATTTGTCTCAGAACCACATCAGACAGTTTCTCTTCTGACATTTACAGAAAGCTCCTCTGCAGGCTGCTGCTGGTACAAGAGCTTGTATGTTGGTTAGTGGTATTGTGGTGGTTTAATATGGCGGTTGCCTCAGGCTGCATGGAGGCTAAATATCTCTGAGGTCGTGACTGATGCATGAGGGAGTTTCCAAGTCCTGAGAAAATCTGGATTATATTTTTAGTGCACAGTTCGAAACAGTACTTTGTAACTCTGAAGGTCCGGACTGAATGAAACCTGCACACACCCTGATGCTTTACACGTCTTGCACAGGAAGGTTTGCAGGAGGTTTTTCTGTGGTCTCTTAAGTGTGTGTGACTCGGTCAGACCTGGTTTCTGTTGCCCCACTTTATGTTTTCCTGATTATTTTTAGCCGCTTCCTTGGTGGTGAAATGCAGATGAAGTGTCCACACAGACACAAACTCCTCTGGTTCAGTTCTTTCGTTTGCTCTCAGCAGCTCTGCTCTGCTTTCATTTCCCTCTCGTCCCACTTTCCTCTTTAGCTTCAGCAGCAGCCTGAACATTTCTCCTCTTCTTCGAGGTGATGACGTGACTGGAGGTGGAGACAGGTGGAGACAGGATGATGACATGGTTCTGATCAGAGGCTGAAACTTGATTTTTCTTCATGCTTGGCTTTTTTCTCAGATAAAGCAGGAGCCTTTGGTCTGTCTGGTTCTCTCCTCAGTGTGTCAGTGTTTTTGTGAATTCAAAGGATCCATCACTGATCAGACTTTGGTTACTGGGTGTTAACTGTAAGTCCACATGCTGGTATATGTTTCTTGGAGTTGGAAGAATCAACTCAGTCCTCAAAATCCACCTGACTGGACTCGTTCAACAGCCCGTTATCACTTTAAGCACAAAAACCCCTAAGGTTCAGGTTCATACCAGAACCCAACATCAACACAGTGAAACCTGTAGTCCTGTAGTGTTTAACTGTTTATTAGCACTTTAGTGTGTGTGTGTGTGTGTGTGTGTGTGTGTGTCTCAATAAACACCGGTTAGCTCGGGTGTGACGTCATTCCCAGCTCCAACTTCAGATAAACTGCAAAGATTTTCCAACACATGATGTTTCTAGAGGAAGGTCAGAAACATTTGACAAACATTTTAATGAATTTGTGTTTGTTTCTCTATTTTTGGCTCCATTGAAGATCTAAGTAATAACAGGAAGGACGCGCTGTGTCGCCGTTCAAATTTAACTTCACACTGCGAAGGAGATTTTCTCACAGCCCCCACAGTCACCTCCTCGTGCTCACAAAGAAACAACAGATACGAGCGGAGACTTTTTTAATCCTCACATTTCTGGTGTTACTGCTTCATTAGACAAGTTGTGAAAACCAGAGACGACAAGTGAGAAGAGTATGAGGCTGAAAAACCATCACTGCTGTGTTTAGTAAATATCATGCCAACACCGGGTCTCATGTAGGAACAGCTTTGTATTTCTGTCCTAAATCTGACTTTCCTCTGCATTTGTCACAGTCAGATCCATCGTTTCAGCTGCTCGGACTCAAATCTGTGTCGGAAATGTTCATATGTCGGCGACAGAAGCAAAGAGCTGCAGCAGAGCGTCCATGGCTTCTGTGTGAGGAGCTGAGGTTTCATTGTCAGGGGTCAGAACAGAGACCTGCAGCCACAGGACTCAGACTGGGCTCCTGCTCACATGGAGAAGCTGCTGGGACCAGAAAGTTTTCTGGTCTGACCCAGCTCTCAGTGGACTGCAGGTACAAGTTCAAGAGGAAGCTCAAAGATGTGAGAAGTTCACTAAACAGGACTCCTCTGGTCTTACTGAGGACTCTGGACTCTGTCTGTTTTGAGACCTTGAGTCCACTGAAGAAAAACACTTGGACAGTCTCCTCTGAGTCCTGCTGAGACCCAAGTCCTTCCAGTCTTGATTTATTCTTCAGGTGAAACTGCGCTCTGAGTCCAAGTCTGACCCCAGACCTCAGACCTGGTTTGCGGTCTGACTCAGATCAGTTTTGTTTAAGTGGAGCTAATGTGGCACATCCAGCAGCTCATCGCTCCAGAGAAGATACAGCTGCAGTCTCTATATTAAACACATAAACTACTAAATCCCAGTGAAGCTCAATTGCAGCTTTGATTGTTTTATTATGACACACACACACAATCATCATCATCATCATCACTTCTTCTTCCCTTTGAAACATTTTTATCTTCTTTAGAAAAAGTTTGGCTGCTGCAGGTGTGAAACAGACCATTGATTATTGTAACTAATCAATAAGAACACAACTAATAACCACTTTCTAAACTTCGTCTCATCAGCTGAAGCATCAGCTTCACTCCTGCTTCTGACAGACACTCAGGGCTGGAGAATTAAACCAGTTATAGTCCAGGAGGGTCCGATTACACAGGCCTGAGTGTCGGCGTCAGCAGCAGCTCTGGATTCTAACAGGAAGTTTTATGATCTGTTGTTATTATTTGTTGCAGCAGCAGGAATCTGCTCGTTGCCGTCGCACCTTCTCCCTTCAGACCCATTAAAACAGGCCGAGGTGGAATCTTAGACTGAAGGTTTTTCTGCCCACAGCAGACAAACGGATTGGTCTGCAGCTCCACAGCGTCTGACCTGTTTGCCTCTGATCAGGCAAAACTGTAATGATCCGCGCAGGAGGAAGAAATATTTGGAACTGAAATCAAACCGAGCAGGATGGAGGCAGCAGTGACAAAAAAAACAGCATCACAAAGTTGAGCTTGTTCCTAAAAACACACAGGTACAAAGATGTTTTAGAGTAAAGTCAGAATCAAATGAAAACATGGCTCAGTTTAACACCAGCAAATGAAAAATGTCTTTGCTCTCAAATGAGAAAATAGTCTGTCTGTCCTTCTAAAACCCAGACCCAGAGGAATTCAGTAAAAGGTTGTTGTGTCTTTAACCCTCAGTCCTCATTAAAGGATCTGGACCAGTTCAGTTCCCAGAAAACTGAAAAAGCACTAGAGACTAATGAGAAAACATGTTTCTGCAGATCATCAGGACCTGAGCTTTGGTTCCAGGTCAGACTGTTGGAAGAAACTGCAGGAGGATTTTTCTGCCTTCAGCTGCCAAACGTTTCTGTGTCGTCGTGTTTCCAACAGACACAAACACAGAAGAAGTTTAGAAACGAACATCCAGCAGCACGTCAGGACTCCTCTCTCGCTTCATGTTGGACTCCTTTTAGCTGAGTCAGACAAAAACAGGCCAGTTGAAGTCTTTAATTAAAGTGCGTGCAGGAGCTCCAGCCTGACTGCCATCTGTCGGCCGAGGCTGAGGACAGGAGGACGACTGACAGCAGTTTGACCTCACGCGGCTTCTCTGCAGCTTGATGCTCATTTCTCTTTCTGAACAGTCTGGGCTCTTTCAAACAAAATCTTATTTTTCTCTGAGACTTCATGACTCGTTTCTCGTTTCCACGTCCTTGTTCCGGTGTCCTCGGCCTCTCGGCCCACAGGCTTGACACAGGTTTTTGGATCTGTGATCACAGACGGGCTCAGGTTTCAGGAACAGGATGGCTGCGTTTCATCACACCAGCTGGATTTAGGGCAAACAGCAACAACTACGACTCACTCCAGTCCAGTTTTCTAGTCACTTTTATAATTAAGCCCACAGGCGTCTCTGTGACAGTGAAACAAGCTGCCTGAGAACAAAAACAATCCTGACATTTACTGACCACATGACAGACACTAACCAAAAAATAGCTGCCAATTCATAAAAATGATAATAAATACTTGTAGAATCTTCAGATCTCGATCAGAGGCTGCATTCATGCAGCTGTGGAAGCTGTAAGTAACATTTTTATCCTGTGTGTCTGGCAGGTGGACCGGACGGAGGTGATCCGCAGCTGTGTGAACCCCACCTACTCAAAGGTGTTCACCCTGGACTTTTATTTTGAAGAGGTGCAGCGCCTGCGCTTCGAGCTGTACGACATCAACAGCAGCCACAACGGCCTGAAGGAGGCCGACTTCCTGGGGTCGGTGGAGTGCACGCTGGCACAGGTGAGTTCAGGGGCGGTCAGAAATTGAAAATGCTGGTTAAAAAGGGGGGCAGACTATTATTGGTGCCATTTGCCATGTATGGACTCCCCTCTAAAGCTTTCATAAAACAATTAAATACAAAACCAGCGTAAAACATATATTTAACTAACAATAAGTGCTGGAATGAGCTGGAGTGACTGAGCTCTGTCAGGAGGTGACGCAGGTGTGTGTGTGTGTGTGTGTGTGTGTGTGTGTGTGTTACAGGTAAACATCAGGGAGCCATGAATCATCAGACTCACCTGAGCTGAAAGTTTAAATGGTCACTTTTGTTTGGCCTTTAAAAACTTCTGAAGCATCTTCTCATGAAGCAAAACTTCAGACAAACAGAGGGAATCGACTTTTCTTCTCTGTCGTTTCATCAGTTGCTGAAAATCAAATTTCAGAAACTCAGATTGTTTGGCAGCATAAAACACCACCAGAGGCTCCACTGCAGCCTGAGAGCAGCAGCAGACAGAATTAATCAACTCCTGACAATAAAACACATTCAGCTTCTGCTATTTTCAGACTGAAGCTGTGACTGGCTGACACACACTGACGTACTCACACACTTCAAAACAGAGATGACAAGAAAAGAAAAAAATTCTCTCTCTGCCTGAGGCACAACATGTATTTGGGGGTTTTTTTTTTTTTGGATTCATTAAATAAGAAATTTTCTTACAGTATTTGGTCGAGCCAACAAGTGTCTTGCCTTCATAAAAGTGAACCAAACAACAGAAACGTACACAGGATGAAAAGTGTTTATCTTTAAAAATCAGCTAAGAATACGCTGATACAGTCCTAACCAGTCTGCAGACACGTTTACTGTTTCAGGTGTTAAACAAAATATATAACGTCAGATGTTTTCAGGGCTGGTTTCTGAGACATGGCTCAGAGTTCAAAGAGTTTTTAGTTGAAAGATCTATTTTTTTAACAGAACTACTAAATCAGACAATGCTGCATGGGGTCCCTCAAGGCTCTGGTCTTGTACTTTCACTCTTCTCATTAAACTCTGACTTAGCTCTGTCATCAGCAAACACATGTTCAGCTCTTACAGCTGCATGGACGACACACAACTCTGTTTCTCTATTTGGATTTATTGATCTCCAACGACAAAGCCTTTTGCAGCTGAGGAAAGAAAATGCTCATCACGTTTAGAAACAGCAGGCTGGCCAAGTTTATTGAGCTCATTCCATCAGTGCAATCAAAACATCTGAGCTCCTGAAGTTTCAAAGGAAAAGCTGAAGATATTTTTGTTTGATTTTACTTTTAATTCTTTTTGAGTCTCTGTGTGGGTGTTTTTGTGTGTGTGCATGTCTTTATAACTGCTTCTCTTCTCTTTGAATTGTTTTCATGTGATATTGTGTCGCAGAAATAAGCTTTAACTGACTGACAGTTATATTTAGACCTTACAGCACAGCTGTCTTATATTAAACCTGTTCATTACAGTCAGACTTTAGCTGATAAAGTGGAGAGCAGCCTGTGCAGATGTCAGGAATGGATTCTCCTTTGTCTTTGTCCTGCAGTCTGTCCATGTCTGTTACCACTCTGTAATTTAAAACACCATCTTCACAGATAAACAAGTTTTTTCTTTCTGTGGAGCATGAATGTCTGCACAAAATTAAAAAACCTAAAAGACAGTCCAAAAGAAAACGTCCACAGCGATGGAGCCTTTGTTTGAGGATGAGCAGCGAGGGGGAACAGGAACCATCCAGACTCTACTGTTGGACAAATTCTCCATCTGCTGTCGCCCTCATTAGAAACTGGAGCTACGTTTTCTAATCGGGGGACAAACCGTGATGGAGGATTTTAACATGACGAGCAGGAGAAGAGAAGCCTCCTCCTGCTCGTCTTCCTCGTCTTCATCTGTGCCAGCAGCATCACTCGTGTTTGCTGCCAGCTCCCCCAACGGCCAGATGGCTGACAGAGCGCCGGAGCTCAGAACGCCTGCGGGAGAAAGTGCTGCTACAGGAGCCAGGAGCTCGAAGCAGAGCTGCCGCTTCAGTCTCGCTGACTGTGCAGGTCTGAGTTTCTCTCACATCAGCAGGAGGCCAGAGAAAAGGAAACGGCAGCTGCAGCTTCATCTGTGCGAGCAGCTGAATTTACCCAGCGAGACCTGAGCGTGGAGAGTTGGGTCTGCATCCTCAACAGACGTTCCCAGCAGGTGCTCAAACAACACTTCACCCCGTACAAGATCTGAGTCCCTCTGTGAGGACTGAGTCACATCCTGCACAACCATAACTATACTCGTTTCCAGTGCACAGGCGCAGTTAAACCTGGTCCCCCGCTGTCTCAGGTGTGTCCAACAGGTTGAATGCAAAAGATGGTGGTGCACACCTTTGTATTAACCCTGTGTGTGTGTGTGTGTGTGTGTGTGTGTGTGTGTGTACAGATCATCTCTCAGAGGAAACTGTCCAAAGCTCTGCTCAGACCTGGAGGCACCGTGGGGAAAGCCATCATCACGGTGAGTCTCACTCTCTCACCATGTTTTTAATGGGACAATAATCGATAACATTTCTGAACATCTGTAACAAACCAAACATCTGGAAAATCTGTTGTTAATGTGAACAGACCTCCTGCCTTCTCTCACATATAATACAGTACAGGTCAAAGGTCAGGGGTCAGCTCCGCTCAGCTAGAATGCGCTTCAAGTCCTGGACCTGAGCTCTTCACATGTCACAGCTGGAAACGGGGAGGTGACCCCAAACACAGGTCCAGTACTAAAGCTGAGATGGTCCAAATGTGTCCTGGGTTAAAATGAGAAGTGGGATCAGGATCAGTCCTTAGCTGGGTGCTGTGATGAGAAGCCGGTGCGGGATCACAACCATGTGAGCTCTGCTTTTCCTGCTGCTGGTAGGAACGTGCTGCTGAAGACACGAAGCAGGATTGTCGGTGGTTCTGTGGCTTTTCAATCAGATCTGATAACGCTCAGCCGGACCGGCAGGATTTCCTCGGCTGCTCAGACACATTTATTTGTTCATTTCTCCGCAGCGGGAAAATCCCTCTCAGATCTTCAGACACACGTTGGTGTTTGTTCTTGCCTCTTTGGACACACGAAACGCTCCAGGAGGATTTATTTTGAAAGGATTCCTGACAGGGAAGCAGCCACTTACAGAGATTTTCTTCCTATCTCTCTTTTAATTTCCTTCTCTTCCTTTTACCTCTTTCTGTTCTCCCATCCTTTTACTTTTTTGCTTCTTTCCACCATTTCCTCTTTTTTCTTAGTCTTTGTTCTCTTCAATCTGTTGCATCATTCCTTTCTTGCTGCTCTTTTCCATCCATCCTCTACATTTTTGTCTCTGACTAATTTCTAAACCTTCAGGACTGAGTGTGAAAGTGTTGGAAGAACCAGGTCCAGGTTCTTGCTCTTTGTTTTGGAGCAGGTTTTGTCGTCTGCTCTGAATATTCAGTGCTTGCTGCTGATTTAATGACGCTGTCCTCGCTTCATAATGAGGCTCTCATCAAAGGGAAGTGTGTGTGTTCTCTGTGTGTGTTCTCAGATCACGGCGGAGGAGCTGACGGGGAACGACGACTATGTCGAGCTCTCCTTCAGCGCCAGGAAACTGGACGATAAGGTGACGGCTGTGTGTTTCCTCTAACAGCTGCTTTCTGTTTCTGACGTCCTGTGTGCTAAAGACTTAAAAACATCCATTTTCCTTTTAAATGTTCATTCTAAAGGAAACTCAATCATAGTGCCCCACACACGTTTTATTTCAGTCCCTGAACTTTATCACATCTCCACTATGTGAAACAGTCAGAGTCCTTATTTATAGTGGCCGAACACTTTTCCTGAGTCAAATATAAACAAGGTTTTGGATAAAACAGGTCTAGAACATGAACTAGGTTATTGTTACACATCTGGAAACATATTTTAAATAATTGAATCACTTTCTCTAATATAGTTTGCCACAAAAACAGTTAGTCTGTATTCAACTGTCCCTCATGTAAAATCATATGAATATTGTTTTAATATTCATATTAAATAGATATTTAATAAATATAAATATATATAAATTTAATATAAATATTAAATAAATATTAAATACGGCATTTTTTAGTAAGTTTCATATTAGGCCCTGATTGGTTACGCTGGTTGTGATGTCATAAATCCTGCAGGTACGGTTCGTCCAGGTGGTAAACTGAGATCAGAGATGAATCATCAGTCAGGAAACAATTAAAAACATGTTTTAACGTTTTTCCTGCAGAGACAACAAACAGTTTTTCTTTAGTCTGAGCAGTAAATGTGTCTGGGATCAGTCTCTGTCTAAAGTTGAAATGATCAAATATTAAATTTGTGTGTCCAGGACTTCTTCAGTAAATCAGACCCGTTCCTGGAGATCTACAGGCTGAATGACGACGCTACGCTGCAGCTGGTCTACAGAACCGAGGTACGTACCAACACTGCACAGTGACCCAGCACTGTGAGGTCTGAAACCACATCAGTCTGTGTTCGAACTTCATCACCGTTAGTGCCATCATTTACTCCACATGTGGTTTCAGTGTGAACCAGAGATTTCACACACAAATTGATGCAAACAAATGTGAAACTACTTTCATCCCATTGAAAATGTTCTAAACTCACAAATAAAGAACACACTGCAGCTCATCATGGCTCCTGTTCCCTGTGTCTCTGTCAGACTGTTATGAATAATCTCAATCCGGTGTGGAAAACCTTCAAGGTTTCACTCAACTCGCTCTGCAGTGGAGACCATGAACGCAAGCTGCAGGTACACACACACTCACACACTCACACACACACACACACACACACACACACACACACACACGATCAACCAATAAACAAGCTGTTTCACTTCAGGTTTTGTAGCCACAGCTCTCTGAGTCAGAAACACACACCACTAATGTGCAGACTAGCATTTTATCTGAATGTCTGTGGAGACGCTGATTTAGCGAACAGCTGAGCTGCTAAAGTGACATGACCACAAAGACTGAAAATCATATTAACCTTAACAGTTTTCAGTGTTAACTACCACCGGAGAGGAACCTCTGAGCTCTCTCCATGGTCCGAAAGCAGCAGCTGTGTTTAAACGGCTCTTTGACCTCGTCCGATCATCGAGCTTCCTTTTTCAGTTTTTGTTGCTCTGACCTTCTTCTCTTCAGTGGTTTAGCTGTAACTGGAAGCAGTGGGACTGATATTTTTACAGCCATGTTGTGACTCTCTGAACCCTGAGACTCCAGCTGCAGTCCTCCTCTCTGCTGTTTGACCCCGATTCTGTTCTCCCAGATTACAGAGCTGCACACAGGAACGTGTTGCTGAGGAAAACCAAATGTGTAATCGATTACTCCAGACTCTTTGAGACTCCACCTTTAACCTATTACATCAGGGGACTTAGTTTTGTCCCCAAGTGGACATGGAGTCCCCACAATGTGACTATACACCCACACACACACCCAAACACACACACACACACACACCCAAACACACACACACACACACACACACACACACACACACACACACACACACACACACACACACACACACACACACACACACACACGGTGTCTCCTGTGTCAGTCGATGGATGCTGTGGCTCCAGTCTAAATGCAGACGTCTGATTGGCTGCAGACCTCAGATGCTCACATGCTGCTGAAGTGATGAGCTTCTCTGTGGGGGAGAAATCAATTCCTCAGACTTTCCACATGAATATGAAGGTGAACTGTTCAGGTAAAACCTCAGCAGAATATCTCCTGTGGTATTTATGGGTCACCTCATTTTTTTAAATATTAAAACAGCTCATCAGAACCAGCAGGAACCAGTTCCCACTGTTTTAATAGCTCCGACAGGGCAGATGAACCCTGTTAGTTTTGGCCTGTAAATGACCTAAAGGACTAAATATTTACTTGTCACAGACGTCCTGAGAAGGTGCCTGAGCGGGTCCAGTTCTGTAAAGAACCCTAACCCCACACCACACAGTACTGAAAATGCTCCGTTGCTGTGCTGATCTGTCTTATGTCCTGTTTGTTATTCATTATCTGGCGTTTTTTCAACCCGTGGCCCTTCAATAAGTCCGGGGGCCAGGGGTTGGGCCTCCTGTCAACAGCAGAGATGATGAGGTTTGAGGGTCAGTGGCCTCCAGGTGGAGCAGAGGGGAGGAAATTCAGTTCTGTCTGAAACAAAACTAATATTCAGTGTATGAATAAAATTGTCCGTTTATTTGGACAGTAAAGAAACACAACATACATTAAACAGGAGTGAGCCAGTATAATAAAAACAAAAGTAAAACATGTTTTCCACATTCATCCTACAGAAGTTTAAGTATTTACTAAACCAAACTGGCTCATACGGTGGAGGTTGTTTCTTAGAGACTGGGATGCTCAGTTGTCAAAGCTCCACCATAAATTCCTGATTTGAAAACAGTTTGTGATACTGAGATAAATTAATCAGGGCAGCGTTTCTTCTGTGCTAAAGCTGGAAAAACACTGACGATAAACTCTGACACTGGGGACATTTCAGATGGTTTAGGGTTCCAGGCCAAAAATACAGATTACTCGTGACGGGCGTGAAGCTGCTCTGCAGTTCAACGATCGTATCCAGAAACAAAACAAATAAATGTGATGAATCTCTGTAATCCCAGAGAACCGAACAGGCTGGGGAACATTTGCTGTTTGCAGACATTAGATTCACACTGAGGCCGGTTTCTGCTGCTTCACATCTGGCATCATCCATCCCGCAGGAGAGACAGCCTGAGATGAAAACGTTGCCCTGATGTGAATGTTTTAATTTGCTCCCATTAGACAGATTGTTTCTGTGGAGTAATCGCAGACGTCAGGGAGGTCCAGGGTAGACCAGTTTGCCTCCCACTATTCCCAGTAGGCAGGAGTCCATTCAAAATAAGAACCGCAGGAATGGAGCGTTCCAGCAAACTGCATATTTAGTTTTTTCCTGAAGAGGAAATTCAGCCCCTGCAGCAAAAAGACTTTAAAAACAAACTTTTATTTTCAAACTACAATCAAAGATGTGCAAATGTTTGTGCACCCTAAGACAGAAGATTTGCTTTAACTGCTGGAGTCAAGGATCTTGTACTTTTGTGCTGCGACGGTGACGTGTGAATGTAGATTTGATGGCCACCTGTAAATGCGTCGTATTAATTAATGACTGTGAATGTTTTTCTCAGTTAATTGTTTTGTCTAAAAAATGTTAGATTTTTTATTCAGCACAGCTACAGCTCTGATCTCAAGTACAAATACACACCTTGGAAATACCTGGCGATATGTAGGCCAAACGCTGATTTTCTGTGCAATGGATGAGTTTAGGTAATGAGATTTCATTCACCATGACACCCATCCTGATCCCTGACCCTGATCATAGCCATCTCCCACAGCAGCACAACTGGAACCAATGCGACGTAAGTGTTGCCTGTGAAATATTGGATGGTATTTCCACATGATTGGGGTGAGAACGGCCACTAAACGACTCCCTGTTTGGTGATTTCAGCCTGTGGCAGCGCTCTGCCTCTCACTGTGAGCCTGAAGCAGAAAGTCACAGGTTTTCTGGGAGGAATCCTCTGAGCTGCTAATTTAGTAGGATTCATTTTCATTTCAATGAAGCTGAGTGTGACAGCTCATTAAAACTCGTGCACGCTTCCTCTCAGGTACGTTTTTTTTCCTCTTTAAACCTCAATGGCTCTGTTCATTTCTGTTGAGGGTCACAGGTCGAAGAAGAAGAAGAAGAAGAAGAAGAAGAAGAGGAGGTTTTTTGTTTTTTAACAGCCGCTGCTGTCCTGATGGTCAGTACTGGGGACGGACGACACTCACGTTAAAGTTTGGATATTTCTCTGTCAAAGGTTTTGGACATAAAAACTGTTGCACCACCAGTTTTAGTCTGAGGGGTTTTTACGCATCAACTACCCCCTTTCTCCAACATCACAGCTCCATCCAGTTCAGTTCATTTGTACAGCACCAAAGACATTAAAAAAAGAGGAGAGGAGCCGAGTCCTCAGGCAGTCTAGGTCTATAACTAAGGGATGGTTCAGGGTCGCCTGAGACAGCCCTAACTATAAACTATGGAAAAAGAAAAAGTTATAAGTCTAATCTTAAAAGTACAGAGAGTGTCTGCCTCCTGAACCCAGGCTGGGAGCTGGTTCCACAGGAGAGGAGCTTGATAGCTAAAGGCTCTGCCTCCCATTCTGCTTTTGAGAACTCTGGGACCCACAAGTAGGCCTGCACTCTGAGAGCGAAGTGGTCTATTGGGATAATATGGTACTATGAGGTCTTTAAAGTACGAAGGAGCTTGATCATGGAGGGATTTGTATGTCAGAAGAAGGATTTTTACTGGAGGCTTTTTATGGTGTTACTGGGACATCCTGACACACACACAGCTTCATGCTCTAGTTTTCATTTCAGCTGTTGGTTTTAATATTTTCATGTATTCACGCAGGAGCAAGTGGGTTATTTACTCTGTGTGTGTCTGTGTGTGTAAATTCATGACATCCAGCTCTGAGACCTGGGACCTTATTTTTTTTTCCACATCATCCGATCCATTTTCATGAACGCTGTCAGACTGTCCTGGATTCAGTCGGCCCTCTGATTTATTCACGTTGTGTTGCTCAAACTGGTCCCAATGCTGCCAGTTGGGGGTGTCCACTGGTTCCGGTGGGAGGACTGATCATGGGGGCAGTTAAAGTACACCACTGTTTATTTTCACGTCTACAGGTTGTGTCTTCATTTTTATCGTTTTGTTTGGAAAAAGTCAGAAAACGGTGAGAAGGTATCTGTTGGGGTTGGAGGGACCCAAGGTGACGCCTTTAACTCTTCTGCTGCTTCAGTCCAGATCTTTAAATTCCAGCTGTTTTCACTGAGCTGAAGAACAAGCCAGTCACAGAAACAGCTGCAGATTATTTTCTGTGGAGTCTCATCAGTGAAACGACCTGAAGCATCAACGTGACGTTCTCCGGTTTGAAACGAGATGCAGCCAGCGGCAGATAAAAACAGCTGAGAGAGAAGCTTTTGACTATTTTAACAATGTGGTTCCTGTGTGAGCAGCTGCTGCTTAAATTACTGAGGCAGCAACAAACCAAATGTGTTTTCTGTCAAATCTCATTTATTACATGGCAAAACCTCAACACGGAGACTTTTTAGAGAAATGAATTAAGGTTTGGGGATTTATTGTAGCAAACAAGGCTGTGATCTTCATCAGGACAAACATCTTCATCAGGACAAACATCTAATTAGCGACAAAAGAAAAAACATCTTTATATGAAACGCTGCTCATAACAGAGCTCATCTGCCTGTTAATGGGACTGAATGATAATTAGTGTAATCAAAGTCTGATGAAGGCAAACAGCTAATGACACCGAAACACACTGAGATCACATCTGTTGAGCTTTAAATCTGAAAACTGTTTGTTTGTGAGTGTTTCACTCATACAGGGCCAGTTTTACTTCACATCTCAATACATTTACTCAAATACAGTCTGAGGTATTAGTACTTTAGTATTTCCATGTGGTGCTACTTCATCTTTTGACCTCACTACATGTCAGAGTCAAACCTCATACTTCTTCCTGCTCTACATTTATCTGATAACATCATCAAGCAAAGCAAACACACTCGGTCTGTGTTGCCGAAGAGATATTGTGTCTCAATAGACTGCCTGGTTAACAAAGTTTAAGTATGAACATTAATAAAATACATTGAGATGGTTGTTTCTCAGAAACAGTCTCCTGTATAACATCGGCAGTAAAAGTCACTGTGCCGCCTCAGGCTGGAAACAACAGTGTAAACAGCAACGTGCATCGACAAACCTCCCTCTAATTAACAGATTCACACAGACATCAATGAAAACGCTCCAAAACAGAAAACTCAGTAAACAAGCAGCTCATCTGGATTTTCATAGTCATCATCGTCATCATCATCATCATCATCATATCCCTGTCCTGTATGTTTTGGTCCTGGTCCTGAACCGGTTCAGTTTCCTTGGAGCTCATTTGTGTTTTATCAAAGTGCTTCAGTTTCTGAACGTGAGTCAGAAAACATGATGTAATGTTGTGTAACTCCATCACAGGCTGCAACCAACAATCATTTTCATCATCTCCACCAGTTCCTTTGTTTAATATGTGACTGTTTACATCTTCAAGTGGTTATTTTTATTTTTGATATATCACTTTATAATTTGCTGACCACTGAAGTGTTTCTGTTTTTTTGTCCACTCAGTGCACCGTGTGGGACTGGGACTCCAACGGGAAACACGACTACATCGGAGAGTTCGAGGCCACGTTTAAAGAGATGAGAGGAGCCATCGATGGGCGACAGGTAGGCCGAGCGAGATGACGAGCTGCTGATAGTGACGTGAAGAGAAACAACAGCCACACCTGGCTTCTTCAAGCAGTAAATTATAGTCACTGGACTCACAGGCAGCTTGTGTCAGTGAGCGACTGAGAAAAATTCAATTAAATTAAATCAGGTCAGTGAAGGCATCGTCCCTGCTGCACTGCTCTGACTGACATTGACATTTAGTGCGAATTTTAACTGAGTTTCCAGACACTGACCAGAAAATTGAGCATCAAGAGTCGCTGCTGTTAAACCACCACAGAAGACCAGGAGCTGGTTTTAAGATGGAAATCATGTGAACAACATGATGAAATCTAACTTTTGTGTTTCATGTGTTAATGTGAGGAAGCTCACAGCCTCGTCATCCTCCTCATCACATGATTCCTGTAGCATGTGTTGGCATCTAATTTCTAGTTATTTTCACTTCGGAGTTTTTATGAGCATAATGAAAATGTGGTCGGAAATTGAAGTTATGTTTGGTAAGTGATCTGGATCAGATCTGCCTGGATGAGACTGACTCATTTGTTCAGTGGTTATCAGATGTTCGGTTCTGTTGACACTGTGTGTAATCTAGTGCCAGTGCTGTTTGAACAGGTGCAGGAGATCCATTAATATTTGATATGGGGTAAAGAAGCTTTCCTGTCGACCTGTGGTTGGCGGCTGTTTGGTTCAGGTTCCTCTGGGAGCAAAGTGAGAAATCCTCTGAAGGGAGAATCGTTCCTGTGAGGCAGGACTGTGTTCGGGCTGGTTCTCCTTTAGCTGCACAATCAATTTAACGGTTCAGTGAGAGTCAGACTGACTGACACCACAGCAGCGGTAGCGACAACAGGACCTCACACTTCGGCTGATTTGATCTTTTTGTGCTTCTGTCTTCCTACACATCCAACAGTGTCAGAGCAATGTGATCGTTAGAAGTCCAGTGCTCCTTCTCTGTTAGCTCTGTTTTTAGTCTCCACCACCTCCTGGGGGAAAGACCTAAACGCAGCCCGACTGTCCAAGTTTAACAGAAAACGTCTTAAACACGAAGTTTCTTCAGCTGGAAATGAGCTAATGTGGCTGCCAGGGAGAGATTTTCATTACACAAGATCAATGTACGTAGAATAAGTTCGGTTCTATTGTTGTTTCTAGATAATAAACCTCCATAGAGGGAACGCCTGCAGAGCTTCACACAGCCTGGTTTTCAGCCGAGAACCTGGAAACCAGTGAGTCACAGCAAACTGACTCTAGTGCTGTGGAAAACAGGAGCAGATCGACCTGTTTACTCTGATCCGGATTCAACACAAAGTGGAGCAGAAAAGTGATTCATACTGGTTTAGCTTTAAGGTCAGGAGCTGAGGGTTGAACCTCTCTACCATCAGTCAAACCTAATTTTTGTAAGCAGAGATAAGATTATTTATTGTGTTAGAAAAATAGCAGGATAATAACTATCATGAAAACAACCATTTGCTTTAATTGTACGGTGACAAATTTACTGGGAAGTTGTTTAGTTATTACTGGAGAAGAATTTTATATGCTGAAGCTAAAATTGTAGCGTCGCTTGAGAATACACACAGTACTGTTCGCACCTTCCAGACATCTGCAGCTCCATATGTCAAGGCTGGAATAATTGGAGCCAAGTACAACGCACCAAACAAGAAGCTCAGAAAAGTTTTGATGCAAACTGACAACAGGCATTTTCCAACTTTCCAGAAACACAGGACTGTGAGTCTGTAGTTCCTCGGCAGACTGCAGCAAAGCAGTGGACAAAAAGCAGACTGAGCCAGACAAGACCTCATCAGAGCTGAGATCTGCATCGTCACGGGGGCAGGCAACAGCAAACAAGGAAACTCAGCAGGGAGCAAAGCCTGGTAGGAGTCAGGATCAGGGCTGAGGTGAAACTCAGCCAACCACCTGCAGGGGCTTTTGTGCTGGAGCCTGATGATGAGGGTGACAGGAAGGTGTGTGGCGGGAAACATAAACAAAGGGATGGAGGGGCAGGAAGTGAAAAGTAAGCACATGTTGAGAGGCAGGAAGTACGACAACAAAATAAAACCATGCAAACTGCACCAGTTTTACTTTTTCCTTCTTGCTCTCAGTTCATCGTAGAACCATAAAACCGTTAACCTTTCTGTTTTTGTCAACACTGAGGACACAGCCTCCTTATTTGAATCAACTTTATTTGAACTGTCCCTGTCTAAAACTCCATGCTCATGTTCAGTGTGCACTCCACGTCAGAGTCCCGGGTTCTGGCTAATTAAAACGTGTAGCATGAGTTACCACGTCTGCCCAGCTGAGCTTTGTGTGACCTGTATTTGCTAAAGTCTCTCCTCCACTGCCCAGACTGGTCTGTGCTGACCGTTTGACCAGTGCTGGCATCATTTTGTTAAAGCAGCACAATTTGCAGAATTTGAACTTAATCTCCATCAGGTCCTAACAGACCCAGGTTTCCACAAAAATGCCAATTAGCAGCATGACTGCCCTTTAAAAATGCACCTTTGGGGCCTTGACTCCACAGGGTCTTTAGACAGGCCTTGTTATGCAATTAGCCCGAGTGTCGGTGAAGACACAGCTGTCTGAATGTAATGAGGCAGCCGCTAATTAAAGCACTCTCCGACCGCCCGTTAACGCCGTTCTGCTTCCAAATGCTCAGGTTGTGTGTTTTCTCTAAAAACTCCCTGGAGATGACAGCACATGACTGAAAACACACAAACAGTCTGGATTCCCCAGCAGAACCGCACTCTCTCAGCTGTCTCGTTATCAGGAGACGGCGAGTCGATCGTTCACAGTGTAATCATCAAGTTTGACTGCCTGTATAATAGAACCACAGGTCTCATTAAACCTTCCACCTTCACTCAGGAAAAAATTAAATAAGACGTAGGACAAAACGGCTGGAAACACAAAGGCTGGAAGGTGAGAAATAGACAAATTAAATCGTGACATGTTTTATGGTCACATGATTTCAGGACAAAGTTATTGAAAAGTCATGTTTTCCTCTCAAGAAAGTCTCTCCATCCACGGTTCCTTCATGTCTTCCTCATTAGTATTCCTGTTGTTGCGCCTTCCTAACTGTCAGGATAATCACATAGTGGCTTTGTGACAGGTGTGGACTGTTCACGGGCTTCTCTCGTCTTTGTGTTTTCATTCTTCACTGAAAACCACCTGACTGGCCCGGGCTGCAGTCGCCTCCTTTGTAAATTACTGAAGCAGGAGAGAAATTCCTCTTCATCCTGCTGTAATCCAGCACAAGGGGGGAGGAGGAGGAGAGCAGTCTCAGCCTCCTTCACAGGAAACAATCAGAGTCCTGCTGGACCACCTCCACTCTCTTCTTCAGCTTTTATTTATTGGCTTCCTTCCCGCTGCTGACAGTCTGTTCCCAGCTGGCGACACAGAAACAAGAATCCCTGAGAGCTGGAGGCTCCGGAGAGCTTCCCATTCATCCTCCATCCATCCATCTGTCTGGACACAAATAGCGTGTGAACCACTGCGTGTCACCTGCTCTGCACAGTTACATATAATGGAGTCAGAGTGAATCCTCTCCGGTCCTGTTTGGGCAGCTGAAGGATTGTCTTTTGCTCTGAGGGCTTGTGCTGTCCGGCCTCCTCTGTCGGAATCTAAAGCTGTATCCCAGTGTTGGTTTGATGGTGGAAACTATTTCAGCCATATCTTAGTGCATCTATTAGAAAAGATATCTGTTTTATTTGTGCTTTTCTTGGCTGAGCACCTCCTACGTGACACTGAAGCTGAGAACAGCTTGTTTCCACTTTGTGAATGTATCAACAAAAAAAGGCAGCGATGTTATAGTTTGGTCTGATTGTTCAGGCTTCCTGGTGGCCTCCCTCAGTACTTTCATCCTACAGCTCTACTGGACTTTCAGTGTGTTACTGGAGCTAATCGACTCAATTTTGGTAGTGGAAAGAACCGATCCAGGAAGTTCCTGATGCCATTTCACAGGTGTTCCTTCTCCAGTGATTGAGCATGAAAAATGGACCAGTGTCCATTATGTGGCAGGGTTGGGGATCGAGCAGCAGGGACAAGGAGCCAATGCAGACACACAAAACCAGGCAGGCAGCGGTGAATTTAACAGAATTATTGACGACAGGTCAGCAGCCAGAGGTACAAACAAAAAGACAAACAGGTCATAGGCAGGTTGGCAAGAACAGGCTTCCACAGCAGGAACAGAATCACGTACCTAATGAGTGGAAAAGGTGCTGGTACATCAGGGTCAGGGAATGGGAAACAGGTGAGGCGGGTGTCAGTAGGGTTCAGGGGACAGGTGTGCAGGTCAGGTGGGTGTGAGGATGACAGCCCTGTAAAGACTAAACCAAAGCGTCCTCAGAGCCCAGAGCAGCTCCTGGGGACTGATGCAGATGAGGACACATTGAGATACGAACACCTCTCACCTTTGCACCGTGGCTGCTATGCTGAGCATGAAATTACCTAACAGATGAGCAAAGTGAATTTCAAGGTCAGGAAAGTACAGCAGCACTGACCAGTGTGGAAATGGGGCTGCGTGTTGGAGTGGACACTTCCCTCCTGGGATATTGAACATTTTCCACTCATCATTTGTGATTTGTGCAGTTTATCACACAGGATCCTGATAGCGCTGCCCTCGTAAGCTCTGAGCCAGTCTAATTTGTTTTCTGAGGGTGAAACCAGCAGTAATATCCACCATAACAACCTCAGTTTGATGCAGAACGGACACAAGAAAAGGTTCAGCTGACGAGTTTTAGTTATTTCAGAATGCTGCTCCTTTTTAAACTGAAAACACTGAGGAATAAACTGTGCACATGAGGAGAAGTGATTTTTAACTAACTGTGTTAACAGTCATGCTCCTCTCATGACCACATAAGGTGGTGCATATATGATGCGTTTATGGCTGAATTATCACCTCTCTCACCAGGTTCACCTGCAGAGGAATAAACACTTAGGCTTTTATTTTGAAACCCTTTGAGCAGATGATTGGACGCAGCTGCCGCAGGTTGTTTGTTTCCCATCATCGGTACAAACAGCTGATTGTGTCCTCAGGCAGTGAGTGATTATCACTGTGAAACAAAGCCCTGAGCTGCCGCTGCTGCTGTTAAACACAATAATGTGTCTCAGTCTGTCCTTTGTAGAGCCATGTAATCTCACACACACACACACACACACACACACACACACACACACACACACACACACAGATCCACCTAAGGAAGAATAATTAGTGTGTTCACCTGGAAGCAGCAGCTGAGCGGTGTTTAGCTGCTCTGTGCTCTGTTGGCTTTTTGAAAACCCCAGATGATTTTATTTAGGGCTGTCAGGTGACACTGAACAGATCACATGATTCAACATAAGTCAGATTTAAAATTTCATTCTGAGCTGATGTCTGGAACATCTGTAGGCCACCGGTTGTTCTGGCTCAGAGCTGCTTTAACAAACTTTTCTGGCACTCCCCACCAGAACAAGCACCAGCAGAAATGAGGGCAAAGAAACAGAGTATGTGACACATAACTCTGCTTTGACCTGGTCCCTGCACTTCTTTGGCCTTTCTACAAACAGCTGAAAGTGCCTAAAGGCTGCTGTGTGGTGGGATGTATTGCTAACAAGGCAAAGAACCCAGAGGAACATTTTTACAAACTTCCAAAACAAACAAGACTAGAAAAGACGTGAGGCCTCAGGACGGAAAAACTATCTCAGCGTTGTGTCTCTGATGGGACAAGTTATTGGGTAGAAGGTTAACGTTAGCTATTGCAGATAGCAAACATACTAACAAAATGCTTCTACACATGGAGACATACTGAGAGACAGGAATCCACAGTTTTCTCTCTTCCTGGTGTAATGCAACTCTGGGCTCTCTACATTGTTGGTGCTGCACCACACGGCAGCTTTTAGGCATTTTCAGCACAGTACAAAGTGAAAGGAGAGTGATGAGTTGTATGGTCGGTATGGTTTGTCTCCGTATTTAGCAGTTTTTGAACTACCCCCCTGAGATGTTGTTGCTTCTGGAGGAGCCCAGGTAACTATTACAAATCAGAGTCTGAAAATAGATAACTGAGCCCCGGGGTGTGGTCTGGATTAAAATAAATTTTCTACTAATAATAGAAGACGTTCATTGTCATGGCTGAGTTTACAGAACAGTCACAGTGACGAGAAACAACACAGCTGCTGCACAAACAGCCTGTGGGGTCAGTTTTTACAGGATCGCTGGTTTGACATAAGATGCTGTTTGTTTGTGTGTTGCAGGTGCAGTGGCCGTGCATAAATCCCAAATATAAAGTGAAGAAGAAGAACTACAAGAACTCTGGGATTGTCATTCTGAACCAGTGCAAGGTGACTGATGATACTCCTGTAATCTGACAAATCTTTCTCGTTTTGAAACAATGAGCAGTTCAGAGCCCGAAAAACAGCAGAGAAGGAGCTTTTCTTCAGGTCTTGTTTTTTTGGAGGCTGATGTTGGCGTCTGCCTGACAGACTGTTAGAGGAACCAATTATGTAGCGCTGAGCAGCCTGACAAGCCTGACATTTCCTGCCAGACAATGCTGGATGGCGCTCAGGCACTGAGCGAGGGGAGTCTGGGGAATCCTGCCGCCGAATGAAAGCCAGATAACATTTAGCCTGATGACACTTGACGCATGAAGAGGTCCCACCTCACAGCCAGTTAACGACCGTCTGAAAGGAGCGTGGCAGGATGAGCTGAAGCACTACACGCAAACAAATTACTGAGCTGCTCTGAAGGCTGCCACATCATTTGCACTTGATAGATGAGGAGTCTGAGAGGAGGCGGGAAATGAAACCAAATGGTTTTTAAGAGCGGGAGGTTGAGTTGGCGTTGAGATGACAGAATGAGAACAGTTTACAGGTCGATTCCTAACGAACTGCAGGTAACAGCGTTTCTAAGGGGTGATCCAACCTCAGCCACAGCTCTGTCCTCCTTATATCAGCTGTGGTTTAATGATAACCCAGCTGCAGGAGAAACTACAATTCACTGTGATCTCATTCTGTCACAGAAGCAGGGCCACACTCGTATTCCAGGTCTGAAGGCCATTCTGATTTAAATTTAAGGATATATTCACATTTCTCAAGCGTGGCCCAATAAAATACCTGCACATACTGTAAGTGTTGGCTGCTGTAGTTAGGCATTTCCCTCTATATTGGCTCCAAACAGATCAATCAAGTCAGTTTTGTTGGTCTTAAAGGATTTTCTGTACATCTCAATATAACACCTGGTAAAAAATACAACAAACCTCAGAAAGAGCATCAGAGGAGGGATCAGGTGTCACAGCTACAGAACAGAAACATGTGGAGCAAACAGCCAAGCAGCTTCCAGGTGCTGCTAAAGCAGACAGGAAGGCCGACCCTGAACCTTAAACGGCAAATATCACCTACTTCCTCTCCGCCATCTTGTCTGCAGCTGGGCCGTCTTGTGTGTTTTGTGGCAGCAGTAATAAACAGCGTGACATGAGCGTATCAGCAGTGACAGGTCAGGTTATAAAGGCTGCTGTTCACACCTGGACTAGATTTCAAACCAGTTTATTTTCTGTCTGCAGATCATCAAGATGCACTCCTTCCTGGATTACATCATGGGAGGCTGTCAGATCCAGTTTACAGTGAGCGCACGCACGCACACGCACAAGCTGAATTGCATTCATTGCCAAGAGACTTACTCTAACCCATAACCCTAACCTAATCATGGCATAACCCTAGCCCTGACCCCGACCCAGACAGATTTCAGTCTCCATATTGTGAGTGATACCGGGTCATCGTCCTGCTTTCAGCAGAAAAATTGAGGATGGGTGTCACCATGGAAACAGTAACCATAGCAACATGTTCTGCAGCCTCAGGTGCCCCAGTTTTGCACCAGGAGCTCTCAGTGGGATCTGACCAGTTAAACCAGTCTAATATCTCGTCCTTGCTGAAAGTTTTAGCTGCAAGAGCTCGTGGACACATTCGGCAGATTAAAGAGCAGATGATGCAGGAGATGAAGAAAGGCTCTTAAAATATTTCCTTCCTGACTGATGATCAGCACTAACATTCCTCTACCTAAATATCAGACACCATCAGTCATACAGCGAAGCATCACAAGAAACCTGTGACGCAGGTTATGCCCCTTGGCAAGAGATATCTGGCAACATACGTAATTTGCTTTGTATTTTAATATAGGCAGTTCCTGGGTAGTTGTGATATAATAAAAAACGTCACTAGATCAGACTCTGTATGAACAGACGTTCAGGATTAAAAGAGTGAAAATCAAGCTTTTAGGCATTACACGATTCAATGCGATTTCGATTTAGAGGCCCATGATTCAATTAAAAACGAGGCATCACTGGCTCTGTCCCAGCTCAGGGGCTGCATCCTTACTAGCCGATGATCTAGTCTACGGAGACTTCCTGTTTGCGTCACTTCTGTCTCCTAGCAACACAGGTGTGTTATATTTCTCACTAACGATCGAGCCAGAAATTTTATTTTTCTTAATTTAAATTATTTTGGAAGAAAGTGAGATGCTACAGAGCAACGTATCTCACTGTGTCACACTATGTTTGGCCAACAGTGTAAACTTCAGCTGTTAGTTTACTGCAGTAACAGCGTTTTTAATGTATTTTCACCGCCCCGCCGCTGGTGCCTGCTATATTCGTTATTATTGTCACCTTTCACAAAGAATGTTGGGATATTAATCTGTAGTTAGTCTTCTATAATATTTGTTGTTTCTTTATTTTTTAATTTTAATCTACTTTTAACTTGTCTTTTATTTCTGTAACACACTTTGATTTACTCTGTGTATGAATTGTTGATATATAAATAAACTTACTCCTATTAAAACCGCGCCGTCGATATTCGGGCCAGTGTATTTCCAAAGACTGTCAGCTTCAATAAATAACTTGCATTAAGTCAGACAAACTGTTTATCAATATAAAGCAGAAAACCTCACGATTCAAACGGTACAAACCAATTTAGCATTAAATGGCCACAGACAACAGCTCCTTAATGTTTAACGAGACTACAGACGCATAAAGACGGTGATTCTTACCTTTGCTGATGGGCACAGATCCACACTGTTGTATATCAGTGTTTTTGTAAGAGTCCAGGAACAAACTGCCTCCAGGTTTTTAGTCCAAAAGACGAATTAGCTTCGAGAAAAAGCCATAAAACCATCGTCCTTCACTTTTCGGTCCTCATTAAAACGTTTGAATTCCGTTTGGTCCTGGTTGTTTTCGCCGTTTATTTACCACAAACAAACAAACAAACAAACAGACGATTTAGGTTCTGCAGGCTCCCGCTTTGGTTCTGGTTCGGTTTTATAAAGTCCAAAGTGTCTCCAAACTGTAGTTTTTAACGAAACAGGCGCCGCTCCAGTAGCTAGTTGTTGTTTGTACCGCCATTTTCTGACGTAGCTCACGCACCTAAACATACGCGCCTGAACGCATGCGCATGCGCTACAAGCAGGCGTGCATGTAGGCCGTTTGTAGTCCGGTAGTGGTTAAACGGACTTTATTCAATCAAATATTAAAATCTGTTTTCGCATCGATTCAGAATCGTTTTAAAGTGCATGGATCGAAAAAACGACCATTTTCCCAGCTGACCGGCCTCATGCTGGTCGTCATGAGTAGCTGCAGCTGTTTCCAGCACACAGAACAGATCTGCTCTGTATTTTCTAGATCTTTTCCCACAGAGCACCACTAAGTGCGGGGGATGTGTTTCATACTGGGGGCGGCGGTGCCCATGCTCCTGATGGACCGTCTGCTCCTGAGCTTTGGGAAACAGGCGAAACCTGAATTTGCCTTTCACTCAGTTCGTTCTGCCCGAGGGAACTTAGTGTTTGACTGCATCCCTCCACTGACCTTGTATGTTCTCTGTAAGATTTACTCCGGGTCTGCCTGAACACACAGACCTCCTCCAGAGACACACAAACTATTATACAACAGTTTCACAGCTGTGTTTTCTAATTTTCCTCCTCAGCTTAAACATCTTTGGCTGTGCAGAGACACAAACACCGAGTCTGTCCCATCTTCCTGTTGTTTACACATGTAAACACAAAACTCGCAGCACAACAAAGCTGCACCACTTCCTCCAACAGTGATGCTGTGAGACCCGAGCCGCCTCGTTCCCCACGATTCCTTAAATGTTTAATCACTGAAAACACTTTCTTACTTTCTTACAACCTGCCAGTCAGTCAGCAGAAGTTTCTGCTCTGAGAGGTGTTTCTGGGATGATGTGCAGGTGAGGAAAAGCCCAGGAGGCTCAGATTCACTTTATATGTAAACAAGTGAGGAAGCTTCAGCTGCAGTAAAGTGAAAGTGGAGCGAGGTGTGTTTTTCTCTGCAGCAGCGTGTCCAATCAGCTGTTTGTTGGCTCGTGTCGTCTCCAGAGGAAACTCCGTCTGTGTAAAATCAGACTGCAGGTTGTTTCAGTTCACTGGTCCTCACACGGCCTCAGTTTACACTTAACACAACATAGAAACTGAAATCTGTAGCACATAAATACACAACCCAGCACCGACACCTACACAGACTATTGGTCCTCCCATGTGTCCTAACAGTAGTAATGAGACACCAGAGGTCTGAGCAGGTAAATCTGCAAATTCACTACACAAACTGAGCCACAACCAGGGGACACAAGTAGTAAAAGTACTTTCAAACTATTAGTTAAACTACTGAAGCAAAAGTACTAATACTACTCATCTACAAGAGCAGAGCATCATCAGACAAAAGGTGATTGGTCTGATAGTCCGCAGGGCTTTTCTACACTCGTGCTCTTGAAGGACTTTTACACAGTTTGCCTGTTCACACACACAGTCACACACACACTCATGCATCGATGGAACACTTGGACATGTGGACCAGGTAAGTCCAATGATCAGACCACTTCAGTTCATACTTAAAGTACTCTAAGTACTCATTCTGTAGTAACATGGCCCTGGACTGACTTGAGTATTACAGTTTATATGTTACATTACAATGAAGCTATTTACTATTTGTACTTTATCATCTGAGTAAAAGGTAACAGCTGACTGGGCTGATGCTGCTCTCTGATTGGCTGTGGTCTTTGCAGGTAGCCATCGACTTCACGGCCTCTAACGGAGATCCTCGTAACAGCTGCTCTCTGCACTACATCCACCCGTACCGGCCCAACGAATACCTGAAGGCTCTGGTGGCGGTGGGAGAGATCTGCCAGGACTACGACAGGTGGGTCCGACACGACAGCCAATCAGACGGCAGCGTTTATTAAAGGACTAATACGCTGAAACACACTTCACTTTTCCTTTTTGCTCTTCCTGTGGTGTGACTCATGGTGGTTTTACTCACACACAGAAGATCTGATGAAGAAACACGACTAAGGCTCCAGATGTCAAAGTAGTTTCTAAAACCACAGTTACCTTCCCACAGCCTTCATTCCTCCCTAACCTGTTCTGTGTTTGGCTGAGACACTGTTTGACCTTTGACCCACGCAGGCTTTAATAACATTAAACACAGGTCAGAGATGTGAGAGCAGCAGGTAGAAGCTGCTCAGTCCTCTGTATGTGCACCTGGAAGAAAAATACTCAGAGTCCTCAGAGTCCTGTCTCACTTGTAGATGAAACTAGATGTGACTCGTGTGTGTGTCTCCTCTTCATGCTCCTGTTTTTTCCCTAAACTCCTCCTCCGCTTGTGTTTCTGTTCTTTTCTTCGCTCCTCATTTGCATGACCTGAGCAGGAAGTAATCAGCTTCGCAGACCCTCCCACATCCAATCACAAGTAATTTCTTTGCTTTGTGTTGAAGTAGTGGCGGTCTGAATGAGCTCGTTAACGCCTGCTGACAGCGAGCCAATCACCACCCCCCCCCCCCATCCTCTTTTCCATTTTTACCCTCACACTTATCGGGTTTTTTTTCTTTCAGTGACAAAATGTTCCCGGCGTTTGGCTTCGGCGCTCGGATCCCTCCTGACTACAAGGTAATTTAACCGCTCAGCTCGCCGTCTCTCTCCCAGCATGCACTCTGTCGGCGGGGGAGGTGGACCCCATCAGGCGCTGCTGATTACTGGCCTCCTCCTCCTTGTACCCCCTGTGGCCTTTTCCCCTCCCATGATCCCCTGCAGTGTGGGCGGCTGCTTGTCTGATGCTGCGTTCACATAACGTTCTGAAAAGTTCTGATTATCTCCATCAGTGAAAACACTGAGGCTCGATGTCCAGTTGAGAAGCAGCAGCTTAAAGTGAGACCATTTCAAAAAAGGACTTGTCTCCTACAAATGAAAAGTTGGATCCTCACGGTTAAATCTTCATTTCTCAGTTGTTCATGAATCACCTGCAGCTGCTCCTGTTAGTGACTATGACAACACCTGTAAACAAACACCTGTAAACAAATGCTGCGTCTTTCTGGTTCAGGTTTATCTCAACATTTGCATCTGCAGGGTTCTAGCTGCACGTTCTCCTGGTTTATAAATCCATGTCACCGGGGGCCTGTGTACCAGGCCCAGGTCCACTTCCACAGCTCACCACAAACGGGTGCAGACGCCGCCTTAGACGTCTGTTGCACACGGACACTTGAAGAACAAATGCAGTTTCACAGATTGTGTTGCGTCCTGGGGATTCTCCCTCAGAGCAGCTGTCACTGCACAGCTGGGGGGTTTTATTGCAGCCATGTATACATCTGTCAACCATCATCGCAGTGATTAAACAGCAGGAGGCCTTTAGAGTGCAGGTCTCAGAAGGAAATATAGTCCTGTGCTGAAGTAGAAGTACGAATAGTACGACGGGTTTGTGTTTTAAGTTCTGCTTAGTTTCTGTGCATACACACCAGTTAAACATCAGCCCCCACAAACAAACGTCAGACTTCATGTTTGAGCCGAACGCAGCATCAGTCAGTGACGCCAGCTTCACCTGTGGACACAGACAGGAACTCACCTGTGATTAGACAGAAATTGAAGGGGCGGGGTCTGGATTAGATGTCCAGAAGAAGAAAATGGTAAAAGATGAAGTGAAGACAGAGGGAACTGATTTCACTGCTGAAGCTTTTTTTAACACACACATCAAACAGACTTCCTGTGTGTCACCCCCCCTCTCCAGGTCTCCCACGACTTTGCAGTGAATTTTAATGAGGAGAACCCGGAGTGTGCAGGTAAGTGCTTTGATTTCCCGCTCTCCTTGAAAGAGACAGACTCAAAGATTTGATAGTGAATGTGTGTGTGCAGAGGAGAGTCTTTGATGTGAGCAAATTAGTTTGATGGTGGCGAGGCTGAGGGTCGAAGCAGCTCCATCGATCTGTGATGACTGAGGAGCTGCTTCAGGAGCTGCTGGCGTCCATGTTCAGCTTCAGGTTAAGGCTCCGTGTTTCTGGTTTACTGAACTTATGCTTAATATGAAACATCAGTGTGTGTTCACAACATTATTCAGCAGGAACACAGGAAGTACCAACAGCAGTATTTTCAGCAGTAGCAGTGTTTGTCCTGCTGGATGTGGGTCTATATATTTTGAGGAGGACGTGAGCTACTCAGCAGTTAGAAACTAGAAAAGGTCACGAGAAGAGCTGTGACTCTAATAATCATCATCTGTTCCTCGTCATTTCTCACTGCAAACACTAAATATCTCACAATGGACCATAACAATGCAGGAAATACTGCAAGCACAAATACTCAACGTGCAGAAAAGGAAATGAAACAGATACTGAAACATGTATTTTTTAAAAAGCACCAACAGGAGAATCTAATTTTCTGCTCTCGTCACTTTATAAATGTACAAACTTTCCACCTGCACCATAGATGAACATCATCATTTCACTCCTGACAAGATGCTTTCAGAAAAGGTTCTGCATCTACATCCACTCATGAATATTTCAGTCCTTGTGTAACAGCAGATTTCAGGCTCCAGTTCCTGCTCCAGTGTTTTTGTTTCAGCTCATAACGGCCTCTCGCCTGTTTGAGGATTCAGCCTCTGGGCAAATCATCTTTAATCCTTTAATAATTGATCAAGTCAAAGAGCCTGAAAGGAGAGAAACGAAAACTGAATGTATCATTTATTGATTTAACAATTTCATCTTATTCAAAGTGAACAACACATAAAACACATCAATCATTAAGGACTGATTTCAAATCAATCCCATCACATTAAGTCTCAGTAGAAGAGGAAGGTTCTCCCTGCTCCCTCCTTATCGCCTCCTCTGTATTGATCATATTGATCAGTGCTGAACTCTGATCAGTCTCCTCCTGACATTGAAGTTTAACAGACTCTGTTCACTGAAAACCACAGAGCTGTGTTTGTTGGAAAGTTGTTCACTTCCAGTTTTTCTCCTGTTCTTCTGTTTATCTGCTCAGAAAGAGAGAGAGAGAGGGACAGAGCCTGTTTATCAGAAGGTCTCTCGCCCTCTGCCTCTAAAGGTCATTGATCAGCTCAGAGAAACACTTCAGCACTGATGCTCTTAATTAAGGCCAAGTGTGAGTGTGTGTGAAGGAGATGAGTTTCTCACTGACCTCCAGACACCAAATTACATCAGTGCTGCCGCTAGGCATGCTGGGACGCCATCCAGAGAGTGACTGGGGTCCTTTTCCAGTCCCAGCCCTCCACCCTCACAGTCCGCCACAGAGTGGAAGGTCACACACACATACTGACGTCTGCCCTTTGTAAAAACGCAGTGCTGACTTGATGGAGGGTGTTGATGGGGGGCTGCTGCTGGAGATTTTGGACCCCATGAAAGAATATGATTCTGGTCACCTGATATAATGTGTTATATAAGTTTTGTGGGCCCCTCTTAGTCCTGCGCACTGGGAGTTGTGCTAACTTCCTCCCTTTTTGGTGTTCATGGATGTTAGTGTGAAACATAATCCAGGGAAGGAAGGTTGTGGGTTTAAACCTTGCTGGACTTGGGCCTTTCTGTGTCGAGTCTGCATGTTGTCCCTGCGTCTGCAGGTCATTTTGGTTGGTGAAGTTTGAAGGTTCGGTTTATGTGCAGGTGCTGAAATGGAAAAGTCCATTTAAGGTGGTGAAGCAGTGGACGGAGGTGAAAGACTAACAAGCTGTCGTCAATAAAAACAGATTGAACTGATGAAAGCAGCATTTTCCCTCTGATCCCTGACTGTGGTACTTAAACCCAAGGAAACCAGACTTCCCCTGGATCTGGACTGAGTTGGTGTTTGTTAAACTATATGTTTAGGACACGTCTAACTTGTTCTCATGCACCTGAATCTGTCGCCTGGCGTGCACGTAGCACGGTATGTTGTGTGTGTGTGTTGTGGTGAGATCAGGCTGGTTCTGATTCTGGTTCTGTAGTTTTATCTACAACAATGTAAACGTCAGAAAACGATCATGTGATTTAAATAGAAAATCTGCATCTGAAAACTTTAGCTTTCTGGTACTTGAAGTGAAAAGTACAAATACTCTGAAGTATAGTAAGTACACGTGGTTACATTCCACCACAGCTACTGACACTGTTAATGTCTGTACTTATATTTTCTGTCTGTGTGACCTGTCAGGGATCCAGGGTGTGGTCGAGGCCTACCAGGCCTGCCTCCCCAAGCTGCAGCTCTATGGCCCCACCAACATCGCCCCCATCATCCAGAAGGTCGCCCACACCGCATCACAGGAGGTCCACACCAAAGAGGCCATGGTGAGACAGAGTCCCTCCTGATGGATTCCTGATCAGAGTTCACTTCATTTGACTTGATTTAGTGACTTTTTGTTGGGAGTTTGCTGCTTTAAACTTTGATACCAAACTGGTCTGGATTAGAGACATGGATGAGCCATTGGGTGTGAACTCCATCATAGGTTAGGGACAGAGAGTGGTCTTGTCATGGGGCCCTGAAGGTTTGTGATGACGTGGCCTGATGCTTCTTCAGTTCTTCAGCATATTCCATGTTTTTAACTATCAAGGGATAATTTGAGAGTCAGTGTGGCAGCAACCGAAGTTTCTGGAATCTGGAAGAAAATGGGGAAAAAGTGAGTTTCAGCACGTAAGACCAGAAAAATTACTCTGCTGGATTTTATTTACCAGTTCTCCTCATCCAGTTTGAACCAGTGCTGTTAGACTGCCAACACTGTCAAACTTAAACAAGCCCACTGACATTAACTGAGCATCATCCCAGGCTCAGCTCTTCCAAAAAAAACAAAAACAAAACAGAAATGTCAAACATGTGGAAGATTAAAAATATAGAAAAGTACATTTATAGTTCTGTAACAGTTTGTGCTTGGTCTGGGTTACTTTATTCTCAGGTCTGGTTCTTGGCAATGGTGGCATGAGAAGCAACTGGAGTTGGATCTATTGATCCACTTCGAAGAACTAAGTGACAGAAGATGGAACAAGTGAACTGAGGAGAGAACTCTGACTGTTTTCTTGATATTCAATCTTGCAGCAATACTTCATCCTGCTGATCCTGACAGATGGCGTCATCACCGACATGGCCGACACGAGGGAGGCCATCGTCCAGGCATCCCACCTCCCCATGTCCGTCATCATTGTTGGGATCGGGAATGCTGACTTCAGCGACATGCAGATGCTGGACGGTGACGATGGGATCCTGCGATCGCCCAAAGGAGAGCCTGTTCTCCGGGACATTGTCCAGTTCGTCCCTTTCCGAAACTTCAAACACGTGAGTGGTGTAAAGCGTGTCTAATACAATAAACATCAAAAGTCAGATCCCAAAGAAGCATCATGTTTGATCACCTCTGCCTGACACACATACATATTTGCCAAACAGAAATCTGTTCACCAAGGCACGATTTTAGGTCCATTATCGTTTTCTGTTGTACTGATTTCTGTCGAGCTAATTTAACAGAAACAATATTTATTTCTGTAGCTGTGCTGACAATACCCAGCAGAAACATGACAGCTGTTATGCCTTTCAGATGTTTAAAAAAGTCATTCCAGGTAAATAAGGCTGAAAAAGAGATCCATCCAGAACTAAACTCTAAAACCAGCTCCTCTGAGAAGGGGAGCTTACTGTCTGGAAGCACCAAAACCAGTTCAACAGACCATTTCTGCTCCAAACAGACATACATTTACATGGAGAAGAAGCTCCTGCTGCCTGAGGAGTTCCCCAGGGCGCGATTTTAGGTCCATACTAATTTCTTAGAAGATCTTGTTCAGAGTCAGTATAATTTATTCTGCCTTGTTGACAGTCACTCTCAGTAATACATATCTAAATCCCAGCTGCCTTCCAGCTTGTTGCTTTGTGTATTTTTGTTTATTTTAGTGATGGTGATTAGACATTTAGATGCAGCCTTGTTCTCTAGCAATAATTTTAAATTTCTGCATTAACAATACAGAAATATACAAAGGCAGTTTAACCGTAACGATTTATTAGGTTATACTAAATTTATGTTAATACATGGTATTCTGTAATATATGGCATTTATAGTTCCTCTTTGCTGTTTTAAAGAACCACAGACTTCACAGTGAAGTGAACAATAAAGAGCAAGCAGCTCCCCCTTCTCACCAAAACTCCAGCTCCAATTAGGATTTCATTCATATTTGAATCTGTCAGTTGACACTTTATAATGTAGTTTGAAACAATGATGTGTAAATTAAGTCCAGAACCATAGAGGAACAAATTGATGTGTAAAATTGAAAAACGTCTTCCTGATAGAAAATTGTACAGGATGTACAATAATAATATTGTGTGGCGGTAAAATAACAGGGGATGACTGCAGTGTTATGAAAGCAATAAGCGGAGAAAGGGCAGAAAGAGTATTTTAAATTCACGATTGGAGCATATTGGAAGTGGAGGAGGATGAGACGGGAGGGGATAGTGTGAAGATATTGAAGAAATGAGTTTTCAGCCTTTTAGAGGGAAGATGGGTGGGAATCTGCCAACTAATCTAAGTAGGACAGTTTTTTATTTCCTTCAAATGAATTTTCAGTCTTTAACAGTCTGAGGGCTACAGTCTGTCCAGTACACTGGAAATCTATCTTCCCAATTTGGATGCTGTCCATATTTTCCCTCCCGGGTTTAATCTGCGTGATGAATGTGAGTTTCTGACTTTGGCACCAAAGGGAAGTGATTTCATTTGACAGCAGCAGAACGAGGCAGCAACGAGCAGCTTCAGCTCAAACTGCTTCAGACCACTTCTGCTGCTGCCTGTGGTTCTTGTAGCGGAAACAAGACGGATTTAAGTTGAGTCCACTTAAATGCTATCTAATCTGGAGTATGTGTATTTATATAGTTGAGTGGGAGGGTTGTTTTAATTAATCAGGTTTATTTTCTGTGATCCTGCTCCAAAAATAAACTTGCTGCACAAAGATAATCAGTCAGTCAATAGTTAGTCCAGTGAGATTATCAGAAACCAAACGTCTGATGATCTTTTGCCAACAAATAATCAACACAAACAATCCACAAAGATTTATGTTGCAGAAACAGATAATACTGGTTTGTTCTGCTTCCGTACAGCAGTGATTCCTTCCCAGGGGTCACTTCTGCAGTTGCCAGAGGGGAAATGGACAGATTGTGGAGAAAAAACTAAACTTCAGGTTTGGAAGAAATTTGCTATGAACAGCTTGTGTTAGTGAAGATTTGTTGGTTGGAATATAAAGCTAACAGTTCCAGGTTTAAATTTGTCTTATGTAAAAATATAGAGTAACACTATCCACTTTAAAACGTCCAGGGAAGTGATATTCCAGCTCATCTGATACTGTGGCGATTACACGTCCCACAGACATTATTTCAGTCCACAATATGAAACTGTTGCACAGTAAAGTTCCTCCTGGAGGGAGTGCAGAAAGGATCATGAAAACCCACAGGGTTCATCCTCTGGGGACCATCAGTATGTGCAGCTGTTTTTCTTGGCAGTTTGAGGCATCGTTGTGAATTTAACCCCTAGAACATGCAGGTGCTGCCCACCAACACTCAAAGGTGCAACTTAATGCAAACAGAATGAGGTTTCACAGTTTGGTGTGACGGGTCTTTAGCAAGCTGTAGAAAACTCTGCAGTACAACAGTATCGTGACTTGTGCTTCACTCACACAAAGAGACGGTGCTCATTTGAAAAGCAACCTTACTGCTAAAGGGCAGACAGGTTGGTTTCAGCTGCCAGCTCCTGAATTTGAGATGTTTGACCATCCATAAATGAAGACTCTTATTAAAAAGGATATACCTGCTTATACATGTTTATCACCATGTGATGGTATCGGAGCGTCAGCCCAAAGAGATACGTCTGTTAAACATTCACTGTGGTGGAGCTACAGGAAGCTGTGATTTGATTTTCATGGCGTACAGTGATGAACAGAAACCAACATCTGTCTGGAAGGAAGAAAGTCGAAAACCTGACTGATGGTTTGGAAACTGCTCAGTTGGAATAAGAAGTGACTGTGAGTCATAGTAAATTGGCTTTAAAAATGCAAAACCAATGGTTCTTTAAATAGGAATCAGTAATGTTCATCATTTCCATGCCAGCAGAGAAGGATGAACACTTTCATCTGCAGCCTGTGTGTCTCTGTAAATATCTCAGCACCATATGTAAAACATGATCTGTGTTTTCTGTCTGCACCTCCCCCAGGCGTCTCCAGCTGCTCTGGCTAAGAGCGTGCTAGCAGAAGTGCCCAACCAGGTGGTTGACTACTACAACAGCAAGGGCATCAAGCCCAAAGTGCCCAGCGAGTACCAGTCTTCCAGGCCGTTTGGCCCCTGAGCGCCGCCGCCACAACTGCCCTCGGGCAGCGCCACCTCACCCGGACTGAGAAAAATGTTTACTGTATTGTGTTCTTTGTTATTGTGGATGTTAAAGGTGCTACACTGATCATTTACCATGAGGCTGTGGCTCATTTTAGACGTTAACATGATCACTGTCGGCACACTAGCAGCCTGTAAACCTGAGATACAGTGCGGTCTGAGGAACAAATGTGTCTTTGGAAGGACTAACGGGGGCAGTTGTGTATCTGCAGTGTGATGATAAATGTACTGATGCAGCCAGTGGTGACTGTTCACCCCAAAGTGATTGTGAACACAGACGCATGAGTCTCCTGGATAAATGAGTCACACTAGACAAGTCGTTTCTCACCCACATCAGTGTTAACACATTTTCTTTTTCAGGGCAGAGAATAGACGAACACATCACAGTGTCACCGTAGCAATTACTACGGATATCAATTACCACCAGACAACAGGGTAACCATCAACAGGGTAACCATCAGCTGCTCTGATCTGCGTAGCATTTGTTCTGATCTGTTAAGACCTGAAGCTGATGCTACGTGTTTGTCTTTCTCTTGGACGAGTCCAGCCGCATCAGCAGAAAGTTAATCTATGCAGAATATCTGCACAGCGACTCTAACACATGTGGAAACCATGGTGACAGGAAATGAGTCCCAAGTAGAGGAAGCTGCACCAATCAGTTTTACAAACCTCCTCAGCTGGAGGATCAACTGCCACAACTGTTGGTGCAAACTACTGAATTAATACAATAAGAAATTGTCAGGTTCTTGACACACTGGTACTAACTGGAACCACAGCAGCCAGCTCTGCCCCTAGTTCATTACATCAGCGGGCTTCCAGCGGTGCCCTTCGTTAGACACAACCCACAGCCACCAGAGACGTCCAGTGACGGTCAGGGCCTCGTGGCCTGACCACATCACAGGTCAGGACGGAGTTCATCCCACCTGTAAATGTGATCTGTAGCACCTTTAGCATCTGTTGTGCATGCAGAGCCGACCGAGGCTGAGCAGACTGTATGTTCAGGACTGTTGTCAACAGACATGAGAAGCGCGCACGCACACGCACGCACTCACACACACACACACACACACACTGACCAATCCGAGCTCTGCTTCCCTGCAGGCAGCATGACGGGCAGGGAAACAGTCGAAGGAATGTATGAACCCCCTCCTTCCTCCTACTGGTTTGTTTTTATACAAGTTTAATGAGATTTTGGTAAATTTCGTAAGGTTCGTACGTCGTAAAGCATCTATGATCTCTGCCAGATGAACAAGCGAACTGCCTTCACTGACGTCTGCATCCTCTGGCAGATGCATGAACTGTTGTTTTGCATGCAAATCTCCATGCAGGACTCCTCAGTCCTTGTAGTTTCTGTTTCCTGGTAGTGAATAATATGAGTAATAATGATGTTTACAACGTTCCCGGTGATGGGGCCGTTCTACTCTCAAGCATGTTCACATGTAAATGAAAATGTGTGAGTAGATTTCAAAGCACAACCTGAGTATCTTTGGAAAGATGTCTAGATTATGGTGTTTGTGCCACAACACCTGCCTGTCTCTTTCTGTCCTCACAGGACGAGTCACTTGATTTGAGTCTGTAACGTCTCTTGTTTTTGACTATTGGAGAAATCACCTTTAGTATCTGGCTCTTTTTGCAGTGCGGCCACGTGGTTTCTGTGGTTACGCTGAGGTTTGTTTCTTAAGAGAAAACAGTTTAAGAAAACCATCAGTGTATCTTCCTAATATCTTCCTACAGTTTGTTTTCTAAGACTTAAGTCAGGTTCAGACTTCACAAACGGGTCCCAGGCAGCCTGAGACTTCCTCCCAGTACAGACGTAAAAAGGATTAACGTCTTAGAGAATCTAAAGGAAGCTCGACCTGGCTCTTCTGCACACCTTCTCCCAGGCCACGTCCTCCAGATCCAGGATTAACGACCCCTCAAACTAATTCTGGGCCTATTAGTCAGAAGAAAAAGCAGAAACCAAAATTTCAAACTTTAGTGGAAATTCTTTCCCTAAATTATTGCAGTCTGATCGCTCTAAACAACACTCAGCACAGAAACAGGAATAATTATATTGTTTATTCTAGGAGTCAAATTATTCCAGGTCTTTATTGTACCCGCTCATTAAAGTAGAAATATCACTGCAGCCTGGTGTGTTTGGGCCATTGGTCATTGGTTGGACTGTATATTGCTTTGATTCTTTCCACTATGAGAGACCTATGAGAGAAAAGATGGAGGACAGGTGTTGGGTCACATGACTTACTGTTGTGTTATCATGCAGTATTGTGTGCAAAACAATGACAAACTGACTTAAGATAATAAAAGCTTTATCGATAACTTTGGTGCACGTCATTTTATTCTGAAAGGTCGGGTGGAGTGAAAGGCTGAACATTTCATTTTCTCATTCACACAAACATATCACATGTGCTTCATCAGCACAAGGTGGGTTTCCAAAAACCAGTTCCAGCTTCTCTCTGCTCACAGTCTGGAACTGGTTTTTGGAAACAGACGGGCCTCCCATTGTTGGTGAGGAGGAACCATGTGAGCCAGGTCAGCGGTGTGGCTCCCTGCTGGGTTTTTAATAGTCTTTGGACAACAATGGAGGTCTACGGCACAGACCCATAAGCTGAACCAGGTTCTGGATTCACACACATTCATTGGTGCTGTCGGTCTCTGGATGGGATCTGGACTCAGTGACACACACACTGAATCAACGGCTGCTGCCTTTACCCACAGACATTTTTCTTCACATTAAAAGAGTAAATGTTGACATTTAATGTTAGAGTCGGGGTGTGTGTGTTGCTGTTTAACCCTGTGAGAGTAAAGGAGAAAATAAAGGAGAATTTCGCAGCTGTCCCAACATCCTCAGCTCGATTCCCAAACAACAATAGCAGCAATTACAGCACTGGAGGGTTTGTTAGGGGGCGTGACAGTTCAAGAGGAGGAGACGGATGAAAAGTGGCCATTAAGTCTGTCAACAAGACAAAAGATTCACATTGAGACGCCACAGGCTCGACACGAAGCCGCTGTCACAGCGAACAGGATGAACAGCCGCTATACGTTCTGAAACATGGAAAATTAGATCCACTTAAAATATCTCAACAAAAAAATCCAAGCAGTAATGACCAGATGCTTTGAAAATACACAGAAGTATTATAATTATTATTATTGTTATTTCAGAATCTGTAACAATGCTTCATGTTTTCACATGCTGAATGTGAGACGCGTCCTGGACCCCAGTCTTCTCAAAATTACATTTTATCGCTGGACTTGACTGGATTTCTATTAATATAACGAATTTGTTTGTACATTCAGCAAGTTTCAATTCCATGTCTTCACTGGATGTTGGTTAAGGTCGATGACGACAGGCGACATGTGCAGAGGAGGGAGATGTTAAAACAACCACGTGGACTCTGATCTGACTGTTCTGACGGAGCTCGCACACTCACACATCAGACAGGAATCTGATCTAGGACCACATATTCAGGTGGCCCAGATGTGATCTGGTCTGGTTTGGTCTGTTCACACTGAGGGAACATCAGGGCCCCGAGTCTGTTCTTCCTCCACACTCGACATTAATCAGCTGATTAATCTGCTGAGTAATGTCGAGACCTGTTTCTCTGAAACCTTCAGATCTCTGAAACGCTCCGACTCAAGTCCTGAATAAAACTGTTGTAATTAAATGAGGGTCATCAGGTCTTTAATTAGCTGCTGAGGCAACACTTAACATGGGAGTTAATGAGCAGCCCTGATCAGACACACACCACTTCAGACGGGCTGCTGCTCTAAGACGTTTCTGGATGTTTCAGCTCTTCACCCTGTGAAACTCAGTTCATCTGTTGGATCTGTGGGTAGCACAAAGACCAGACAGACCAGACCTGGTGCTGCAACAGTCTGCAAACAGACCTCTTGCTCCATCCATCAGTCATCACTTTCCCCTTTATCCATTTCTGACCTGCAGTGGCACCAGATAATGCAAAGTAGTTCAGGCAGTTTAGTCCTGGACCATGACCCTCTCCCACCTCCGCCTCCCTGACGTGGCCCCACTTGAAGCGGTGAGAAAGGCTATGAGACGTGCTCTAAATGATTCTCTGTGCTGCACAAGTGTGTGTGGACGTTAAAGGATTGTTAGTACTCTCTCACCTGATCTCATCTGATCTCACCTGATTTACATGGCTCACCTAGAGAACCTACGGGTCTCGGGGTGGAGTGAAACCAACCTGTGAGATAAACTGGAGGTTCCAGTCCAGCTTTTTCTCAGACTGATGAAGCCGCCTGGACGGGTGGTGAAACGTTTCGGCCATAAAACTGAAAGTCCAGTTACCGTGACTCAACCTCTAGATAGTTTCACCTGGACGACCGAGAATCTTCACAGACATATTGTTAGTGCTGACCGGTGAGCACAGGAATTCACTGAGGGAACATTCGGGCGTCTGCATATTTCTGGCCATGTAGTCGTGGTTGGTTTTCTTTCATAATTAAGGAGCAGCAACAGTGCAGGCAGATTTAAGAGTAAAGATGTGTCTAATGGGCCTTTTGCTGTCAGGATCCACGATGAGTGTTTGAGTCTTCACGGGAGGAACAGAGCTGAGTCTGCTGGCAGCTGCTGATACTGGACCAGGATGAGAGAGGAGAGCTGAGTGACAGCTCACAGCTCCCAGAGGACGCTCATTACGATATTCAACACACACACACACACACACACACACACACACACACACACACACACACACACACACACACACACACACAGGACTCCTCTGGGTGGTGGCGTCTTCCTTTCAGATCTACAGCCATCATCATTCATCTGAAGAAATAATTAAATCCGTTAACAGAGGGTTTTCAGGCAGAGCGCCTGTAACAGCCAAAGTCCACTCATTAGTTCTTCTGGAGCTTTCGACACTATTGCACCATCTTCCTCAGCAGTTCCTCACACATCAACACAGTCCAACTGAGGGAGCTGTAATTTTCAAATCAATGTGTATGCAATAAAATCTCCTGAGATACACAGAAATATGAAAGAAATATCTGTTTCTATCTGTCACAGCTCAGTGAGGAAGAGCTGGGACCAAAAGGAAAATGTGTGAAATAGATGGAAATTTAGTGGGAAACTGAAGCGAAATGTGGTCGGACTCCAACTGCTGTGAAGCGTAGGACCTGTTCCCACGAAGACACAGGGACAGCCATAGGGCTTTGACAGTCGTGAACCCTTCAACACACAAAACACACACACACGCACAGATCTCAGCCTCGAGCTCTGACTGATCGATATCAACATCTGTGATCAAACTTCATCCCCGACTTAATTTCACCAAAATATCCCCATGAAGCAAAACGCTGGGGTCGTTCAGCTCATATCCAAGTCTTTGTTCTGGTGTGAAAGCTGGGACACCTTCACTGTGTCAAACTATATGTCCAGCAGTATCTGGATCTGATTCTGGATCTGGACACATGACAGCTCCCTGAGCGTCACTTTCTTTGGTCGCTATGTGTCAGAGCCTCACACCGACCTCCATCCATCACCAGAGCAGCTCATGCTGCACCTGCCTGTCTGAATCCTGCACGAAAGTCATTACAGCTCCTCCTCCTCCACCTGCTCTTTGCTGTGGAGGGTCTCATCACCATTGGGAGGCATTAACGTCCCCTCTTCTGGCGGCTGTAATCTCCCTGATGTGTCGGCGGTCCGTGGGCAGGGTGCTGCCGAGGTGAGTATAATCTCCATTTATTACTGCCCGGCCTCTCTGAGGGCAGATAAGACCGAGGCTGAGTCTGTGCTCGGCTTTGTTCAGAGAGTCGGGGGCAGCATGTGCTTCATCCTGATAAAAAAAAAAGAAGACAAGAGAGTCCTGCAGAGGAGCAAGGATTTCCTCACAGACCTCCCTGACAACTCAGCCCACGATGCTTTGGATCTTCCGGCTGTCCAGGCTTTTCTGTCAATGTCACCTGGAGGAAACATGAGATGCACAGCACGGAGCCAGTTTACTAAGCCCAGGACCAGGACTAGGACCAGGATCAACACCAGCATCGTGGTGTTGATAATTATTACCTAATCATTACTTATTATTATTATGAAGTTGTATCAATGTGTGACTGGATGAAGGTAAAATGTGTTTTCTTCATTAAATGTCCTTTAAAAACACATTCAGTCCAGGGGTCAAAGGTCAGCTCAGGCCTGAGGGTGAAGGTTCCTCAGGTAGTTGCGTCACCCTGCTGCTCCTCATCCATCTTCCCTCTTCTTCAGAGGGACGTCATAAATCACTGCGTGCCACTGGCGCTGTGAGTCGTTTGGGATATCGAACCAGAGGCTGCGGCGCCGTTGGTCTCTCTGACTTATTAACAGCAAAATGCCAAATCATCCATCTCACTTTACGTGTTCTGGACTCTTTCTGCTGCGTGCAGCTCTGCGAGTAGAGCGTCGTCCTTGCCCTCTGCGGACAAACAACAAGGAGCGCCTAGTCTGTGTTCACTCCCCAGCTGATCGTCTAGAAGTGGTCCAGACACATAATGGGCTCGGTAATGAACAGATCCACGGCGAACAATGGAGCAGATGGATGGAGGTTTCTCAGATAAAGAAACGCTCATTGTTTCAGCTCTGCAGCTTGAGGAATCCTCCGCCATGATGTTTACACACAAACCTCCAGCAATCAGCAGGACGACACTATTCCCCGTTTACACGACGGGGTCACATGTTCTCTCACCTTTCTCCTGTCTGAAGCCCCGCTGCAAACACTACCTCCATGTTTCTCTGTTGGAAGGAATATAATAAAAAACCTGAAACAGCGTGAACATCTCTGACAGTCATCAATTATCATCTCAATCTATGACTTAGGAAACTTTAGAAACTGTTACCTTCAAAAACCGGTGCATGTGCTCCAGGCTTCAGTTGACTGGGTCTGCCCTGGAGAGGTGCTGTGAGTCTAATTTGCCAGGAATGGTAGAGATAGTTCTGTACCAATGTTGTTTGTTGACACTTCTGAAAGTGCTGAATTATCCACTCCAGTTTGCAGCGGGTCCACGGATACACAGGCTTTAAATAAAACTTAAAAACATGAGGATTCTCAGGCAGGTTCTGCAGAGATAATGATGATCTATCAAAGATAATTATAATCTATCAGAGATAATGATATCCTAGCAAGCTTAAGTGGCACTGAATCTAAAAATATGTGTTTCATGTCTGTGTCTTCTGATGTGGCCCAGCTATGACTCTGATCTTTGACACAAAGACTCAGGCAGTGACAGTTTTAAGTCCTTATGTCTTTTATGACACAACTGTTGGAAATAATCAACAACCAAGTTTAATTACCTCTGAATTATCCTGTAAATGTTCACAGGAGGAACCGGGAAAGACCCTCGGCTGCATCAGCAAACCGGTTCACCAAGTTATTCTTCCATAAGCTGCATTAGATATTAACCTGATGGTGCCGACATTATAAAAGTCAGTTGGAACTTATGATTTGAGAAACTTTGAGACCTTTGCATCTCAGAGCAGAATCAATGAGAAAACAGAGCGTCAGTCATCAGTCTGCAGCTCTTTACTTTATCTTTGCACCGTGTTCCACAATCCACCTGAAGCACGGTCACAGTCCAAACTGCTGAAGGGAGCACAGAGAGGAGGAGTGAATTGTGGGTAACACTTCAGGCAGAGAGCCGTGACTCAGCTGACGTCGGCCCGACCGACCACGGGCAATGATTTTTTAAAAGCTAAAGAGGCAGTTAGAGACACAGTGCTGATCCAGTTACAGAAACATCATGTGCAGCAGGCAGGGAGAAGATCCAGGTTTTCAATGTGGACAAAAGAACTATGATCTTTTTTAAGTCTTGGATTGAGTCAGCTTTAACTTTAGTTCATGTTCTTAGACAAATCACTCGAGAAGATGTTCAGCAGGTCACACTCTGCTGAAAACGCAACACTCGCAACATTAACCCCAACCCCAAACCCAATCCCCTACACACTAGCCCTAACCATAAAACCTGAAATTAAACACTAACCCTAGAACATAATCCTAAACCCTGACCAAAACCCTAAGCCCTAACCCCTACACTCTGGCTTCAACCATAACCCTAAACACTAACCCTACACCATAAACCTTGGACCTAACCCTAACCCCACACTGACCTGCTGCCACAGTTTGGACACTGTTCAGACAGTAGAATTCTGCATGGTACTAAAACCAGCACCTGGATGTGGTCTGCACCTGCATCTCCCAGAACTGACTACTGAACCTGTCTGATACTGAGAGGGGCATGGCTGCAGACCAAGATGGTGAATTAGAACCAAGATTTGAGCACTAGAAGTTGACGATTTACCTAATTAATGTATTAAAATGTGAGAAATCATGGAGGGAATTAGTTTTTTTATTCCAGCACTGTGGTTGAACTGAATTTTAACTTCCAGTGAAAAACATTAAGGAGTTTGTGGAGACACTGGAGTATCTTGTGTAACCTGGTACAAAAACTAACAGCAGCAGTAACAACAAAGACTTCACGGTCTAAATTGCTGCCGTGAACTCAAACATATCTTTCAATTAAAACAGGCCATTACTCTGTTTTAAAGCAAATGAAAGTCGACATGAGCCCGATTGTGTTTTCATGAACGTGTCATCTATAATCAGTGGGAGAGGACGCTGCAGGCCGTCAGGCACTTCAGTCTTCATGCTGAATAAAACTTTCGTTAATGATGATGGGAGCTCATTATGCTAACACAGATTTATGAAAAATACCCTGATTCTTCATGTGGTCATTTGCAAAAAACAACAACAGACCTGCAGTCCAGGTTTTGTTCACATCTCAAGACAAAAATCTATTTTCTTTAGTGATTTTCAGTCTGACCAGTTTGTAGTTTTCAGAAACAGATGCACTTTTCACTAAGCTGCAGATGATGCATTCAGGGAACATTAGGGGAACAACTGTTCTGTTAATTAAACCTTTACTTAAGTAAAAACATTCAAAATCATTCGGAAGTGCAATTCTCAGAAAAATGAGTTTGCGGCATCAACAGCTAAGGTAGGCTAGCTGTTTCAGCTCAGTGACTGACGCCTGATTCTGACAGTATTAGACTGACCCAGGGGTCGGACTCTCTGAAAGGTCACCAGACAAATCTGAAGGGTTGACAGATGATTTATGGGAAAGGCAAGAAGAAAAAACGGTTCTGCTTCACTCATCTGTTTGAATACTTCGGACCTCTGACAGAGTCTTTGCTTGTCTTGTGAAATATCTGTTAATTCCACCTGTCTGGGCCTTGAACGGTTCGTTTAGGTGAAGCCATGTGAGAATGTCAGAAGGGAAACATCTCATCGGTGTGATAACTCAGAGACCTCTGGAACGTCTTTCACCATAACTAATATATTAATATGTTTTAGTCGTGTCAGGCAGATTTCATCTGCACTAACCTGCAGCATCGCTGGACGTGTCCTCTGGGAAATGACGGGCTGTTCGTGGTCAGACACTGTTTGTTTGTGTCGTTGCTGTTTGACCTTTCAGAGACAATCCAGACACAAAATCAACTCTGCTGACCTTTGATGCTCTGCTGGGAGATCGAACGCTGCTGTTTGGAGCGTCACTGATTTAATACAATGGGTCATAAAAAAGGTTCTTCAGTGTAATTACAACCATACCTGCAAATATGTCTTCATTTTTAAGTCTTCAATTCTAAAACTGTCTTCTCTTTCCTACCTCTTTAAAAATGTCATCACTTTCTAAAAGTGTTTCCAATTTCTAAAAATATTCTCACTTTGTAAAAAACTTCTCCAAAACTTTCTAAAAAAGTCAAACTTTCAAAAAGTGTCCTTACAACAAAAAAAAAAAAAAAAAAAATCCTCAATCCACAACAAAAGCTGTACAAAAATGTCCACACTTCCCAAATAAATTTGGTCTTTGCAAAAACACTTATGTTCTAAAATGTCCTAGCTCTCCAAAACAGTGTCCTCATGTTCTGAGACGCCTTCAGTTTTATAAAATGTTCTGTTTACTGTCTTCAAAAATGCCACACAACTCAGACCTTAGTTTGGACTCATTGGTCTTGAGTTTAGACTTTCTGGTCTTGACGCTGAGCACGTTGGCATTGACTTGGGACTTGTTATTCAGGACTTTTGGTCTTGACTCTGGACCTGAGACACACTCTGATGTGTCTGCTAGTCTTTTAACATCTAACATTTGTTTTCTAATGGAAATTTGACTCTTTACAAACTGCTGCATCATTGTTCATTTTCTGCTTCATCCATTTCCTCCTCTTTGCCACAGGTTTTACATTTAAGCGTTTCCTGAAATAACTTCTGCTTCACCTTATTCAGATTTTAGCCAAAGTCAAAATTCACAGCATCTAAAAAAGCAGCAGTGTCAATTCCCCTTTTTCAGAGATGTGACGTCGGGAGGCTGAAACGGTGCATCCGGTTTCCAACAGAGGCCTCATTTTGGATGTAAAGCTGGTGTGAAGATGCTCAGTGGGCGAGTGCAGCTCAACGAGCCAAACATCATCTTGTTTTCTGATGTTTTCTAAGAACAGCTGTTATTTAAATCTCAACATGTTCCTGCTCTGCTCAGCCTCAGTCTGTTTAAACCATCCTGTCATGGTGCAGGCCACCTGTTGGCTGCTCTTTACTGCCTGATTCACTCTCCCGATGTTTCCCTGCCTGGAAAAAGTAGATTAGCTTTGGGCCAAAGACAGAAATACTCAAAAACAGATGATGTTAAAACCTCCCAGCTATCGATAAATGAGGTTTTGGTGTTGGAGGAAATTAAAAAGCTTTAAAAATGGGGACATCAGCTCAGTTTAATTAGAACAGCAGGCAAATCCATCAAATTTATGATCATCACCTTCACTTTAATGTTTGTTGTCCACTGAAGCAGCCCAGTGGCTTCTGTTGATGAATTAGTTTTTGAGTGAAACCCTGTGATGCAACAACCTTAAAAAACACATCAATATACAATAACAGTTGAAAACCACCAGCAGTCTGTCTCTCCTCCTCCTTAGGTTCAGCTCAGTGAGACTTTAGAAATGGATAAACAGACTCTGGAGGCTGCTGCCTTTGGGTCCGAGCTGACAGGAGCTGCTTACAGACACAGGGTCCAAGGGAACCATTTCAGCGGGGGTGCCGTGATGGATGGTCCCTCCACAACTCACTGACTCTCTGCAGGTTTGTCGCATGCAAATATCCTGCAGCCAGATCCATGTGAGCAGCAGCCGTGTGTGGTGAGGATGGAGCGTCACCTAGAAAACAATCAGCAGCTTCTAAGGGTCAGAGGGCTAGAGTCACCTTGGATCAGGTAGAGTCAGGTGGAGTAGAGTCCTTGCTTCTGATGGTTGCAGCTACTGTAGTTTGGTCACTGACAAAAGCAGAATAGGCCCAAATTATCTGCAGAATGAATCTCCTCCAGTCTGCGTCTGGGCTGCAGCTCTGAGCGGTCAGGCCTCCAACATTTAGCCTGAGACAGGAAGGATGTCCTGAATTCGTGGATAAACACTCTGACTTTTAGTTCTGAAAGTACAAAGCGCTCTGAGACGCCTGCTGACCAGTCCTGGTGTGTACTGAGCTCTATAATGACACTTGTGCCTCACACATGGAGCAAATCAAGATGTAAAGCACCACATGGGAAAATACACAAACGAACACCTGCCGAGCTACAGCCTGCAAGCTAAATGAAACCTATTTCTCTCCTCCTCACAGGTTAGTCTCCCCCAAACTACTAAAAACATGTTTTCTTTCTAATTTCTGCTTCTACGTGTCGAGGTTTGTTAAATGTTTTCATTTTCGACAGAGAAAATAAAAACTGCTTGATTTGTTAATGGACCTCCCAGTTTGGTGGAGGCAGACTAACTAAAAAAGGAAACCACTGAAACAAAGTGATGAAATGTTTGTTTTCAGTAAATCGGACGACTCTTTAAAAGTAACACAGCAGAAAGATGTCGGAGCCTGTGGTGGAAAGTTTGGCTCCAGTGAAACGAAGCTGTCAGAGGTGTCAGTGCCCGTGGACAGCAGGACTGGTAGAGGAAGAAGCTGCTGTCAGACCGGGTGTCCGTCCTGTCCAACAGCCCGAGGACTGTTCAGTCACTGAAGGAAGCAGCTCTTGAAAATGGTGAAGAGCATCTTCATGGCAGTTTTTGTTTTATTTCTGCCCAATTTCATGCGAGCAGATTGCCTCAGTCAGACCATTTGGCCACGGTGACGCAACCACAGGGCAACACGCAGAGAGCAGATGAGCTGAGAGATGAAATTCAACAGGGAAGTCCGGCAGTTAACAGTGAGGCTGCAGGGTTAACCGAGGTCAGCCGTATGATTCACACTGGATGAAATAACAGAATCATCTTCACAGGACAAAGAGAAGCTTCCTCTGCAGCTCCTGCTCTGACTGCATGATGGAAAGGAAATCAAGGACCAGTCTTTAAAAACGATAATAATATTCCTGCCAGTGTCGTCACTGTGAGCCGACTATCTTCAGTGTGGAAGCAGATCAACAGGCCCAGAAACAGGACCTGAGTGGTGTTTAAGGCACATGAAGCAGCAGCTACACACTCTACATGCTGGGGTTTCACATCCATGCAGTTCTTTCATGAGGGACGACACTTGTTTGTTTGAGCATGTTTTAGGATGATCCACCGAACAAAAAGTGTCATCCGAAGGAAATCTGAGCCCAGAGCCCAAGTCGTGGAGGTAAATTATCCACTCAGTGTCGGGGAAAAACACCTGAGGCTCCGCGGATGAAGTTTTTGTGAATATGTGAAAAACTGGTTACGGAACACTATGAGTACCGTGATGGATGGATGAACTAAGAAAATGATAAATCTCATCCTGATGTGATGTCATTTGGCTCAGCAGTCGAACAGCAGAGACGTGGAGCTCGATGTTAAACTGAAACTGGGTCTGGGTATTTAAAACTGGGAACAAAGGGCATGTTTAAACCAGAAGCAATTAAAGGGCATCAGGATTCATAAATTCAAATTAAGTCCCGCTGGCAGAGAGTAGGTAAGGCCCAGCGAGCGGCCGACTCTGCAGCTCAGTAACCTTTATTTAAATAGGGACGCACAGAGCCGGCGGCCTCAGCGCTGCCACTACTTTTACTTTTCAAAGAATAAAGTGTAGTTTCACTGCAGTTTCCTCCTCTCAGGAAGGAAGACGCTGATTTATGGCTGCTGCTGATGAAATATGCATCGAGCTGAGAGAAACCCATGACCTTGTGAGGGTGGTGAAAAGTTTAGGATGAAAAATCTTTCTGTCCCAGGATCACTGATGAGTCTGGAGGACAAACATGATGAGAAGTGGAATCTCAGAGATGACGTTCATGTGCAGAAGCTCTGAAGGTTAATGTGAGATACTCTGCATCTAGTTCGTTTGTGCAGCTTCTCCAGGTGGATTTGCTCCTTTCCAGATGGAAGAGGAAGCTCCTTGGACTCTCCCTTTTAGGGAGGAATATGCCCTGGAACTATTTCATGCCAACCAACAGTGTATCCATCCTCTGTGCGCAGTGGCTCTGGTTCGGTGCAGGTTTACAGGTACAGTTAGTGGTTATGGCATCGGGCTTTGGTTTCTGTTCAGGAAACCAAACCACAAACTGCCCAGAATGAACCAAACGGTTCCTTTCAGACGCTGCACAGCCACGTTTTCGCAGACGGACACGACACTTTATCGTGTGGATTCAGGGGAACAGCTGCAGGGCCTTTTAATGAGAGAAGCTCTGAGCAGCTGCAGGTCTGCAAAGTTAATTGGAGAATCTGGATACAGTTAACAGAACATTTCAGCTTTAGAGCTGCAGCTCCAGCGTTTCTCACTGACAGGAGCACAGAGCCAGAGATAATGAGGTAAATACTGGGCTGATGGACTCTGGACTCCTCCAGTAGCTGCTCACACACTGAACACACACTCAAATCCTGCTTACGGAGCAGCGACGAGACGTGTCCTCAGGTTTAATAACGAGGAGGAGCTGAGGTTTGTTTTCGAGTCAGAAACACTTCATTAAAATACAGGAGGAATAAATACACAAAGACTATTACAGTGATAGTCTGTCTGCTGACACTCAGGCTGGTCCATCTGTCTGTGGAATAAACAAGAAGATTTACAGATTTTACAGTTTGTCTTTGCATCAGCACATGTGAGTTTCCTCATGTACCAAACTGACCTTTGACCTTCACAGGAGGGAAAACTCCATTTAGATGAATTATTGACTTGAGGAGTTAGGAGCCGGTCAATAACTAATGAATTTAAAGTTACTTAACATGGGATTACAAGCTGTAAAAGCCTTAGAGTCACTAAACATTAATACAATGATTCAAATAACACAAATTGAAAAAAGATGTGTATTTGTCTAGAAATGTGTGGGTAATGTTCAGATGATGTTATTTATGAGTTACTACAGAAAACAGTGAAAACTGCTCGTTATATTTCCCACAGTTCAATGTCCAATTAGTCCAATTAGTCTGTATTACTTATAGGAGCTGAATCCAGTCACTAATATTTCTTCACTGTGAGACGACGATGAAAAGCTGCGATAGTTTGGACTGAGACGTCACTGAGCTTCAACATTCAAGCTGATTTCCTGATTCCATGTTTTTCTGCTGTGACTGAGCTGAACAAGAGTTTCCTCAGGGTCTCACGCCTCTGCATCCAGAAACTGAACAATGGAACAATAAACAAATGATGGGAATGAATGGACACACACACTCTCAGGTGCAGCAGAGCCTCCATCAGTGTGTGTGTGTGTGTGTGTGTGATGATTATTGGACCAGCTCCATGATGCCTTCAAGGTTTCCAGACTCTGAGTTCAAACACAGTGGAGATATGTTCTTAAAATTAAAGTTTTAGTTTAATGTGTTGAAAATATTTCATGAACCTCGAAAGTCTGATCCTGACGCAGCAGCCCCGAGGCTTTTCAAAACTCTTCCCAGTCTTACATTTTTAATGGTTAAAGGAACAATCCACTGATCCACAGAGAATCATCCACCAAGGACTGTTATTAATGTCCAATGACTGAAGGAAACACAGAAAAAACGACACATCTTATTCTCAACAGCCCCTATTTCCTGCTGAGAGCCTGATGGTGATTTACCTGGTTTATCTTTGTGTAAATATTAAAATGAGTTCGATGATCTGAATCCTTTAGTAAGTGATAACAAATATACATACTTTCCACAGCACTGCAGAGAAAATGTTAATATTGACAAAAGGCCTGATGTTTCTTTTTTTCTTTTTGTGTGCTTTGAAAATGATTCGATGCACATGAGGTCTGGATTTTCCCACTATTTCAGATCAGAATCCCCAAAAGCAGCTTCAACAGCAGCAGCTTCAGCCAATGAGAGTGAAGCAAGTAAACTGAACATGACGGCTTTGTGCACAACATTCACTACAACCCTTATCAGCTAACACACACGGTTAATAATGAGAAGGCTCCACACAGTCTGGGTCTATGCAGGGACTCTGTGCTTCACGTTGGTGACTCAGAGTCTTTTACAAACTGGGAGCAGCTTTAACTCGTGGATGCTTCTCTGCTCCTGGAGGATTTTCTGCTGTAAAAGCCAGAAGCATCTGTTGTTCGGCTGAAGCTGTGATCCCAGCAGCTCCCGGTGGGACTTAAACCTGCAGCCTGTGGCCGGGTCGCAGCCCGTCTCTGCCCGCTGGGCTCCACGGAGCCGTGACACACACCCGCCTCCCCACGGGGCCAACAACACTACAGAGTTTTAATGTGAGCCCAGAAAAGTCCAGATGAAAAGTGTTGCTTCGATTCCCCGCTGAGCTCCGACAGGCAGAAGGAGGACGTTAGAAAGTTTAATTGTTCCCAGAGAGAAAGTCAGACCTGGAACAGAAGGTTTATGCTGCAGAGCAGAAAAACACTGCAGGATTAAAGCTCCTTCCCACAGTCCCAGAATTATTCATATAATCATTTATACCTTTCGACGCATTGGTGTTGACCTGCACCTACAAGCCTACAGAGCCACGCCTCCTGCACACTGATTGGTTGATCTGCCTTCCTGTGGGGAGGCGGCAATCTAGCACTGATTCGATGAAGGAATAGTGTTCAGGGGTTTACTGACCTCAGGCCCATGGGACAGATTTATCACGCAAATGAGGGGTTTGTGTTTTGTGGGAGGTTCTGGTCCGACTGGGGACTGGAGCTGGTCCTCTAAGTGTTTTCTCACACACTCATCACACAACATGGTTTGAGTGTCAGAGTGAACCTCACCTCTGGTCTCTGACTGCCCTCTATTTTCGTTTTCTTGTTGACACCTTTAAAATGCTAACAAACCTCATTAGAGCCGAGAGGTCTCATTAGCATTTACTGACTGGCTCTAATGAAACGCTGATCTCTGATGTTGCCTGAGAGAGAAATAATCAGACGACAGAGAAAGCAGCAGAGAAAGTAAAAAATAAGGTCAACAGCCTTTCATAGAAACTTGAACGTACATTTTCAATCTGTGCATGAAATACAAAGACGTTCAAGCTGCGCGCCAGCTCCCATAACAGCTGCACGAGACGAATCTCATAGATTACAGCTTCCTGCGGCGTTCACTGACCTCAGGTATCTGCAGAGCTGCTTTCTATGTGCACAAGGGGACACGTGCATGTGGGAGGCGGGACAAACAGTCCAAACAAACGTCCAAGACGCCACATTAAAAGGCAGCACACACCTCAACACTGGCTTTGTCTGTCACACTCCGTATTAATGTACTGACCTGAAAAGTATTTTGTCTAGGAAACAGGTTTAAGTAAAGAATCTTATCACATCCCTGTGATGCATGAGCACGTTTCGTTCTTGGCTTGAGACACAAATACGTCTGATAGAGAGAGAGAGCGGTGCTTCGCAGAGCAGGGAGAAATCACCGTCTCTGATGGGATCAAGAGAAAAATAAACGTGAAGCACGTTTCTGATTAGTGGGTTTTATAAAGTGGCATCTCATAAATGCAGCAGCAAAGTTTCACACAACCATCTCACAGCTGCAAGCACGACTGCCCTGTAGAGCCGGGACAGACGGGCTCAGGCCGAGCTGGGCAGTTCACGCGGTCTACAGAAATCTTCATTAGGACAGAGACAGAAAGTGTCAGCTGACATGGCCTGGAGAGTAAAAACAGGGTTTATCTGGAACGTCAGGTGGAACAAATGTCCTGACACACGAGACCGAGGTTGGAAATGCTGATCACTGATGAGCTGCTCGACCCGGAAACTCAGGAGGAGCTGGATTTTTGTTTTCTATCTGTGTCTGTTAAAACCTGCAGCTAAAGCTGGTCCAGACAAAAGAAGCCTCTGGCATTTCCATCACACAGTGAGTGTAAATAAACAGAGTCCACACAGACCCAGACATTTGTGCTGTTTATTATATGCTGAACTGCTCCCAGCTCACAGTTTACCTGCAGTTTGTTGGTGAAATCCTGGTTTTCAAGACAGAAGCCATCACTCGGGTGCTCTGTCCTCCTGCAGCTGCCTCATTTTCTGCAGCTCCTCTTCATAGAACAGCAGCTGGTCCACCTGGAGGCCGACGCCATGTTCATCTTCTGCTTGGTTTACAGCTTCACCTGCGGCACCGTCCTCAGCGCCGCGTCGCTGCCGGACCGCCTTCAGGTTCTCATAGAGCCTCTGGAAAACCTCTGAACCCAGGCGACGACAGACAGACCTGCAGGGAGGACAAGTACAGGTACAGGTACGTGATTCAAGACTCATCATCCTGAACATGATCTGTCCCGACTCTGTGGTTAATGTTTGCTTGTATTTAGCTCACAGCTCATAAACCAAAGTATTGATCAGAAGGTGCTGGATGGAAGATATTTTCATCACAGTCCATCTGATATCTGTTCAGATATAATATAAATATAATACAAACACACGAAAACCTAGACTCTTCAACACACTTGTTTTTTTAAAGTGGCTGTATATTGTTCCTGAAATGTCGTCGCTCCACACAGCAGGACTCGACTCAGCCTGGACCTGAAGTGAAGTCAGATCGATGGCAGCAGCAGCTGGTCTGCTTTCTGTGAGCGTTTCGTCATGTGACCTGCTGTTTCTGAGCAGGGATCTGTGACTGGCAGCTCAGCAGGAGGGACGGTGGGATTTACATGTTTGGATTTACATGATAATAATCCTCGGCTGGACAACAGTCTAAACAGACTTTGTAAACCTGCCCCCTCTCTTGTCTGAAATATTCACTTTCCAAAAAAAAAGAAAAAAACATTTCCACTTTCCAGGAAAGTCCCCCCTTTTCAAAATGTCCTGACTTCCTAAAAATAACCAAACTTCCTGAAAATATTCTCACACAGATAAGACCATCCTGTCTTTTATGGACTGAGACGCCTCTGTGTGAGATCATGTGGTCACTGGGACCCTCAGATGATGGATCGGAGGAAAAGGCGGTTGAATCTTTAAAACCCTGGTGTTGTATGAGCGAGACAGACACGAGGAGCCGAGGGAAGTGGGATGTAGTGTCTGTGTTTCAGCTGCTGTCAGCAGGTAAACTGTGGTTTCTTCTCCTGCAGTGTGGCAGACAGCAGCTCTCAGATCACCTGACAACACTGAGCCTCTTTTCCTTCGCTCGCGAGGATCAAAAAGATTATTGCAGATGCAGATGTTTCCAAAAATACTCTTCTTTAGTGAACACAGATAATGTGAGTCAACTGGTAAATGTTCTTGCACGAGGCTCGAGCACTTTCTGCTTCATCTGTGAGTGACCATAATCATATCATTAGTAACGACTGCCGCCATGTTTCTCAGGTCTGAGACCAACATGCTCATGTCTGTTGACACCACAGTCTCACTGTGCTTGGTTTAATTTGATATGTTGTTTGAAGGTTCCAGCAGAAAACAGGAAATCTGATTTCTGAGTCACTGAGTTTAGTTGAGTCCACACAACGTGAAGCTGAAGGTTTGATCGAGTTCTTTCTATATTTACACCATCAGAACGAAAAGTGATGATTTATTGATTTCTCCAAATTCTTCATTTCTCCTCACAAACATTCCTCCTCTGAGAGAACAAACGGAGGAGGATTAATGTCTGAGCTGCAGCTTCTGGAAACCCACAAACATCTTAAAGGATATTAAAGTCTGGAACAGAACAGATTCTTTGATGAGTTCTGAGTATCAGCGTTGGAGCTACTGTACCTTTGTAAAGTAATGAGGATAAAACTGAACAGGAGCTGGAGCTTGTTAAGCAGGTGTGTTGTGGTCTACGTAGTGTTGATGTGTGAAAGTAAAGCTCTATATAAAGCCAGTTGTTAGCTGAACAATCAGATTAGAGTCGGTCCATAGATGCGTTTACACTGAGGTTGGTAGACATCAGATATTTGGTATTGGAACCAGGACGGATGAGACATTGTTTCAGGAGGCAGACACTCTCTGTACTTTTAAGGCTAGACTTAAAACCTTCCTCTTTGACAAAGCATATAGTTAGGGCTGGCTTCAGGCAACCCTGAACCATCCCTTAGTTAGTTATGCTGCTATAGGCCTAGACTGCCCGAGGACCATCGGTGCACTGAGCTCCCCTACCCTACCCCCCCCCCCCCCCCCCCTTCTCTCCCACCTCATGTATATTCCACCATTGAATGTTACTAACCTTGTGCTCTCTCTCTCCCCTAGTTTGTGCTCTCTCCCTCCCTCTCTCTCTCTCTCTCTCTCTCTCTGTACCTTCTGCAGGTGTCCCTGGTCCTGGAGCTGTATATTGCTGATGTGCAGTTACTGGTCCCACCAACCTGCAGTGTCTATTTGTTGTTTATTGTTGCTGTTCTTTTCTCTCTGCTCTATCCACTCACCCCAACCGGTCGAGGCAGATGGCCGCCCAAACTGAGCCCGGTTCTGCTGGAGGTTTTTTTCTTCCGTTAAAGGGAGTTTTTTCCTCTCCACTGTCGCCAAGTGCTTGCTCATAAGGGAATTGTTGGGTTTTTAGTTTTAGTTTTTGTAAAGTGCCTTGAGATGATTTGTATTGTGATTTGGCGCTATACAAATAAAATTGAATTGAATTGAATTGAATTGACATTGGCCCTGACCCACCAATCAACAAGTGGTCTTATTCCAGATCTGCAGCCACAGTTTCTGTCATGTCAAATCTATGAACTTCTCCTGTTTATTTTCCTTAAAAGTCCCAGAAGATGATCGTTTTTTTAAGATGACGTGTGGGACTTCAGGTACAGTTTACAATTTAGACGATCAGGACACCAGAGAACATCGGTGCTGTCGGACCATTACAACTGACCGGAGAGAAAACAGGACCTGAGACTAAACACTGAGCTCGACTCTTTTCCAAACCTCCTCCTCCTCCTCTGTGTGAGCCGAGTCTTTAATTTCCACACAGAGCAGCTGTCTGTGTCTGTGTGTGTGTGTGTGTGTGTGTGTGTGTGTGTGGAGCTGATGTTGCCATGGTGACAGGCTGACCCCAATTGAAGTGGGGAGACACCGGATTCTCCATCTCATCAACCTCTGCCATCTAGCCAATGAGATGACACCACCTGCCACCATTAGCCAATCAGAGGAGGCCAGCAGTGAGAGTAAAAACAGAGGCGGCGATCGGGAAAAAATTGGCAGATTTATCAGATGGAGAGTCAAAAGTTCCCTGTGGGAGTTTTGACCCCAACCACTGTGGGGCTGTTTTTGTCTGCACAAAGATGCACGAACACAAGGTGACACGATTCGTTCCCACTAAAGGTGCTGCTCTGTTCCACTGATGTACAGGTGGCAGTAACATGACGAGATACCTGCAATGTGACAAGAGCTGGAAAGAAAAGTCGAAATACTCTAAAAATCAGCTTTGCAAATGTTTTATGATGAAGGAAAACCAAGGCTCTGACTTCTCTTAAAATTAGATCATTATTATGCAGATGACACCCAAATTTCTGTCACCACATAAACACTTGCATCCACCCATTAGATCTACTGTTTATCCTGCAGAGGGTGAAACGGGGCTGCAGCCTGATACTGTGAGGGGCCTAAGTGACTCTAAGTCAATAAGGACCCACAGATGTTCAGTATTTCCCAGACACAGGGTTGGCAAACTACATTAAAACTCTGTGTTTGATTCTGTCCTGCACATACAGCATGTTCAGACCTCTACCTTTGAAGCTTATCAAACACATTAGCTCATTTAACATTGAATTAGTTCTCAATCAAATCATCAAAATACGTCATTGGCGCAGTATTTGCAGCACGTCAGTTGAAATGACATGAAAGGGCTTTTACAGATCTCCTTCATAACAGAGAGGAGAGGAAACGGGAGAGAGACCCGAGGGAAATAAAGAGCTGCAATTTCTCCTGAGGTCAGAGGTCAGTCAGAGGTCGAGCTGAGCGTCGACACAGGTGGCGAGTCCAGTGCTAACACCTGGGATGGCAGGTTGGCAGGAAGGAACAGGGACTCTGCTGTCCAGTCAGATTATTAAACTGATGCAGCTAATTGAATCTGAGGCTCCATCAGCATCATGAGATTTATGCTGTGGTCAAAGTGTGTGAACCAAACCAGCCGCCTCTCAAATCCACAACAGCAAAGATTTGCAAAGAGACAGGACTAGAACGCACGAACAAGCTAGTGCCTCAACACGACTGTGTCTTCATCAGTCAAACACAGCTGAGGCACAAAACAAGCCCAGATATAATAAACCATTGGATTATAGATACGAGGGGCCAAGGTCTAAACGCCATGCAGGATGAACCAATTTTTTTTCTACATGGTTTCAGAACCACTATCGTTTCAGTCCCTAGACCTAATCACGCAGTTCTTGTTCTTAAACGTTACCACATAGTTTCATCCATTGTGATTCCAGTTTCTCCAAATGTCTGTTAACGTTAAAGGTTCTGTTGCTTTTTGGAATCTCTTAATAAAAGCTCTTTGTTTTCTGTTGCGTTTGGTTGTTTTCTCTGATTTAGTTCAGTTTAATCTGCACAAACAAACAGTCTGGTTCATAAGGCACTGATCCGCACAGCTCCAGGCACCATGCTTGTCTGGAGTAATTGGATTATTTTAAATTAAACCTTCAGTGAAGCACTCAGAGACAGAGACAGAATCCAAACAAAGACAAAAACTGAAAAACGTTATTTACAGTGGAAGACTACACAAAGGAACGTCCCATTGTAGCAAAACAACAAAAAGCAAAGAAATCTTTGAGTAACAAAACATTTAAAAAGGCAGAAGCAGAATAAAATTCCCTCTGTGAAACAAAAACAGTGATTGTAACGGAGGAAACGGGTGCGTTTGCTGTAAAGATGCTCCTCTGAAAACAGGTGTAAACATGAGAATAAACAGACTGTTCAGAGGGGATATGATCTTTATACAGCATCAGTGTTATTTTAGGACACGCTGTGATAAAACCTGCGGGTAACCTGCTGTTTACAGGCACCCATAAAATGTTTTCACCTTCGTCTCACATTAACTGCATCCATTTGATTTTCATATGAACCTCAGAGGGTTTGACGCACAGCTGTGTTTACAGGCTGATTTCCTGCTGTCAGTTATAATCAGTGGTGGATCTAGAAATGTAAAGTGATATATGTCCTCATACACAGTAAAAATACAATTCTAATAATATAACAAAAATATTTTTACAATATATTTATTCTTATATAAACACTTCCCAGACAGTCTCAGTCTTGGACAGAAGAGAAAAGATGATCTAGGATGGGGGGCAAACCCTACAGGAAGGTGAGCAGCTGCCCCTGGTCATAATACTCCCTGAATGTACCGACTACTCATCTCTCTTTTTTAATTAGTATGGAGTTTTGGTTTAATACAGGAAGAGTCTGTAGTGCATGAGACAGTGTATTAATTATTATTTAACTGACATCACAATTTTATCTCTAATCTCAACTAAAGTACTTTTGCTGCCTTGTTACATCCAGAGTGTCTGAATTTGTGCAGTATCTTCCTGCACCAACTAAATGTGGCTTCACTTTCCTCCACAATAAGAAGCTGAGGCTGTTAACTAATAAACTCAGAGTGTTTGATTGTGCTGTGGTACAAAATGAAAGTCTCTGTCACACTCACTCTCTCAGGTTTTGGATTCTGGTCTCCAGCAGGCTGCTGTTGATCATCGGGGGACCCTGGGGACTCTGAGGGGCCTCGGGTTTCGCTGGGTCTCCTGATTCATCTATGGAAACAAAACAACCAAAACAGAATATAAATGTCATCATATGACTGTAGTTCTCGAGTCTTCTGTTGTCCTCCCTGTCTGCATGAACTCTGACCCCTTTAATAGAAGCACCGTGGAGTCTGTGGTGGTGGGATTATAACGGCAGGATCGGATCTGCTGCCAGAATCTAAACACACATCTTTTCTCCGCTTCTGCTTCACACACACGTCGCTATGAAACAAAATTTCAGACTTCAAGCTGAAATTTGAGCTCTGTGAGCAGCAGACCTGAAACACAAACAGGCTGCAGAAGATAAAGATTTGGGTTTTGACTTTAAGAGTCTTAACGATCTCTGAATGTTAACGAGCTCAGAGTCTGAAAGAGAAAACTGAGTTGCAATGAGCTCTGAATGTTAACGAGCTCAAGGCCCCAAAGTGTTTCACTTCTAAATGAATATTTTAACCAAAGCTTGTTGACACCAGGTGCTCACTTCCACTGCTTTCACCTGACACTTCAGTTTCCTCCAGCTCTCCTGAGCAGCTGTCAGTCCAGTGCTTTAGCTCTTCTTCCTCTATTGAAACTGTAATTTCTGCTTTCATCTTCTCAGAACCGACACACACCTCATTTGACTATTGCAGAGTTTATCGGTTGTGCCTGTTTCCACCCACATTTCAACTGCTTTCATGTGTTTTGAGTGAGCTTTACAAACCAACAGAGGAGCAAAGCTGATTAAAAGCTTTTGACAAACATCATTATTCACTGGACCTGCATTTCAAACTTGTATTTTCTGTAAAAGGATTCACTCACTGACCTCAGCATTAACCTCACCACCAAAATCCTGAGGTTTTCAACAACCAGCAGCACTTTAGAGTCTGTGGCTCTAAACAATGATCTCACTTTAATTTCAAGCTGTAGATCATTGTTTATCAATTATCTGTGAGAGACGGAGGCTCTGAATGGGCTTCGTAATGTAATGCAGATGCAACATACAGCACAGCTTCATTGAGCAGCAGCAGATTTCTCAGTGTCTTCGGTCAGAAAGAGCATCACAGCACAAAGTGGCTCAGAGCTGCTGCTAATTTTAGCTGCTGGCCAGTAAATCAGGATAATCACCTCTGGGCTGCTCCCAGTCTGTTGCCCTTTGCTCCAAACTCCATGTCCGTGGATTTAATGTTTCCTGTTAATTGCTGCTGAGGCCGTTGTCTATTTCTGTGGTTCCTGAGGAAATCAATGAATCCTCCATTCATGTGAGACCAGAATATTTACCCACCAAGCAACACATCTTAACATTTACTCACATGCTCCCTGTGAAATGCATTTACTTTATAAAGCAGTCTAATAAAAGCAGGTTCACTGTCCTGTAGTCTCTTCAGAACCAGGTACAACATCTCAGCTTTTTGATAATCACATCTGGGGCTTTCTTCATTCACGTGTTCTGTCTAATGATCAGTCATCAGTTCATTTTTACTGTTTGTTACACGCTGAAAAAATGACCCAGATAGAAAAGCATGAATAAACCAGAGTCTAATGTGACGACAGACAATGGCAGCCACTTTTAAATATGTACATATATGTCCATAATACTCACAAACACACAGCCTCATTCATATTCAGACCTTCAGAGGGTGCTGGGAGTCGGGTTTTGTGATTTTTGTCGGGTTGGGTTGGCGATGATACTGTTATTTAATTTTTTTCCTGTATTTTCAATCCCATATCTAATTTAGAAATGTACCAAACTGGTACGGCACAATTTGTATGAATCTAAATGTCAATGGTTGGTTTGATTTGCATCTAAATGACACATTTCCATTAAACAAGAATAACTCAACTTTATGGCTTCTATTTACTAAGCTGCACCAAGTCAGGCAGAATAATTAGTTTTCCTTCATTTTATTGACAGCAGCTTCTCGTGTTGTGGCCACCAGACCTTTACACTTCTCGCATGTTTACAGCATTTCAGTCTAAATCTACATGTCTATGTTTATAGTGAGGTGGAGGTGTCCGATGGTTGCTCCATTTCACAGTCGGTGACGTGGGACCTATTGAAACCTTGAAACCTGACATCTGCACTAACATCCAAACAACTAGCAGCTCAGTGTTCCAGAAGAAGAAAGGAACATGAGAAACCAGAGAAAAACCAAGGGCTGAAAGAAGAACTAGAAAAGATGTGGAAGCTGAAGGCAACAACACATTTGGGGTTGTGACCCCCAACCTGGGAGACCGACTCCATCAGATCCCAGGAACAACATCAGAGATCTCTGTCTTAGGATCAGGACTACCAGGCTCTGGTAGAGGACCTGAGCTTGAAGGTCTCCCAAGCAAAAGCTTATTTTCTCAGTTCTGTCATAGATAAATTAACCCTAGTAGTTTCCTGTCTATAGACTAAGCTAAATTAAACACAGCCCTGGACCTAAACCCAACACAGATATTCTTATCTCTGTCTGGATGAGAGAAAATATGGGAAAAAAAGGAACCAAAGATAAAAACTGAACAAGCAGAGTTCCCTAAATGTCAGAGAGCTCCTCTGAGACTTCTGCTGAAGCTGTGAAGATAATTATAAAGTACTTTGAAGACTCTGGAGTTCAGTGAGTGCAAAGAAGCAGGAGTGGAAGTTTGCACTGACAGCAGGTGAGCAGGAGCAGGTGAAGTGTTCAGGTGTTATTTTTTCGGAGGTCAGTGGAGTGAGACGAGCAGGTTTCACAGCAGACGAGAGACTGTGACTGAACCAGGCCAAAAGGAACCGAGGAGGCAGAGTCATGATGGAGCCAGGGGGCAGAAAGAGGAAAGAATAAGAGGAGACGGAGCTGCGGGATTGACATCCGTGTGACGAACGGAGACGGTTTTTAATCTTGTTATGATGCACGGTCGAACTCGCCTGAAACTAAAACTCTAATCTACATCCAAACACGTTCAGACCCAATTAATTATGTTAATGTGTGTGCTGTAGCAGCACAGGGTCACTGAGGCTGTGTCAGAGGTTTCATTTATTCACCAAATGTATTCACATTGAACGCACCGCCAACCTGCTGTGTGTTACATTAAACATGTTGGCTGCAGGTGGTGCACAGGCAGCACAAAGCACCATGGGAATGAATCAGCGAAGCATGATGTCAGTCAGGAGCTGAACATTATTTTTGACTCATGTTTACATTGAACTTATTCTCATTCCCAGAGCTTCAAATAATAATTGTTCCACAGAAGCTGCGTGCTATGTTTCATTCTGTTTGACTATACTGCACACTGGGTGTACTTTATGTATTATGACTCACCGCTCAGGTCCTCTTCCAGAACCTCCTGCATGTGCTTCATCATGGCCTCCAGCTCACTGACCTGAGGAGGACAACAACCAACATGTGACATCCAACATACATTAATTCAACAATAATTCAATTTAGAATTTAACGTGGGATAAAACGGAAACTCAAACATGACTTAAACCACCTGACGCTTTTAGAAAAGTATGTTTCAAATCAAGTTTCAGGTTTTTCAAAGAGCCATGATCTGGGATCACATTCAATTACTGACCTCAGCTCAGTGCTGAGAACATTATATTCCTTTATTTTGAAAATCCACTCCTGAAGCACTGCAGGAACATGTTCAGGAAACAAGTGTTGACATGTTGTTATGATATTATTGTAGAAATGAAGTCAACACCAATGTTTAACCGAACCATCCAACAGTCTAACATTATGCAGATGATATTGTCTTGTAACCGTGGCTCTTCAGGTGCACCCACACTACATTTTCTCTAGGGAACCTCAAATTTGATCCGATTGTTGATCATTTACACAAAATGTTTGTTGCAGCAGAGAAAAATTCCTGAACCAACATCAAAATAGGACATAAACACAAGATGTTGATCTTCAATCTTCACTTCAACATTATTACTGGACAGAGCTGAGGGAGATATTTTTGTACTTTACTTCTGTGCAGGACCGCTGCACGTTGCATCATGATCCTTCATTAAATGTTGGATTTTCTTGACAAAACAATGGATTGTGCTGCTCACAAAAACATAAAGGACATGCTGAGTGTTGACAGAACACTGAAGAAATAAACAGAATACTAATCCAGTTGAACGTGGGTCTGACTGAGCAACGTGCTGAATCTCTTCAGGATCAGCTGCCAATAAAAACTGTCCATAATTTTTAACAAAACATTTGAACACCTGCACTTTGCACCTGATTGCTAATGCGTCTAATGTGTTTGAAAGAGCTAAAGCTAAAGAAAGCTCCTACACATCAGAAAGGTCAAATCGACCATGTTTGACTGTGATGCAGCACTTTGTGTTGCCATGACGCAGCTCGATGCATCAGTTTTATATCAGTCACACACTGAGCGATGAGGCAGAGAGATGTTTGTAGGAAGTTAATCTAGTTTCATCTCATTCACAGTCCAATTAAAGCTGATTTATAGATGGAAAGTGCAGCCACACGCTCATTAAAATCCTGGCTCTGAGTAAATCACAGGGAGACGCCACGATGGAAGATAATGACACAAACGCCAACTTTCCTGCTTTGTCTCTGACGGGATTTACTCACGTTCATCTTCTCACAGATCAGCTCTGACTGCAACACTCAGACCATATTTATAGTCAACAACAGTCACATGCATTTCTCAGGGACAAATGACTTTAAACAAGAGAAAAGCTCTAAAGATGCAATCAAACATCAGGATTTATGGATGTACATGACCTCACTATGATCAGAAAGGTTTCCTGTCTGCTGGACTCAAATAAGCGTCAGATATATGGGTCTTGAATCAGTGACTGGGTTTGGCCTTAGTGAATTTGGATTCTTCCATTCTCTATCATTTAAAAACTGGTTAATTAGATCATTCATGACTGGCACAGAGTCTTTGTCCTCAGTGCAGCGAAACTGTCCCTGAGTGAAGTGGCACAGACCCGAGCTTTGTGTAAGAGTTCAGGGAGGTCAGTTTGTGGAGCGGTGGAGGTGATGGAGGTGAGGGAGGTATTTCACCTGCTGCTCTGTGCACCTGATTACACTGAGATGAAACTGCTCTCACTGAGACTCCACCAGATTTCTATATCGCTCTGCTGCCGTTGAACCCGTAATAAATATTATTTTTCATTATCTGTGACAAAGAACTGTCTCGCTTCTGTCTTCATTGGTCCCGTCAGCTCTCCAGGCAGTGATAACTGACAGATAAGTCGAACTGATGAAGTGCTGCTGTTCATTTCTGTTGATATGAAAAGAGTCTGATTTATAACCGTCATGTCCCAGCGACTGCGACGAACAGGGACTAGAGCTGAAGCATCTCCCTGACGTGTCCTGAGCCCAACTGGTCATCAACATTCTCTTTGTTTATTTGTTTTCTTTGAGGTCCTACAGCAAACAGCTGCATGCTCCATACTGGTGCTACACTTATCAAACAATGACAGTGTCAATTCAGTGTGTGTGACAGCAGAAAGGCAGGTTTATGAACAACAGCAAGTCATTTGTTTTACGCAACGCATTAACACATAAAGAGAAGAGAGAACAGTGTAAGAAGCAACACGTACAACAAAAAGGAAAAAGGTCAAGAACAGGAGGCTCAGATGGGTCATGGGTATTTAAGTCAGAGGCTGAAACTGGATTTAAGGTGCTCTGAGTCCTCGAGTGGGTGTGTTCCCACTTTCACGTTGTGAGTTGAAATTCAAAACAGTTTTTACACCGTGCTGATGTGGAAATGTTGCGTAAAGATCACCGATACATGCATCAGAACCAAATGCTGACTTCAGGAGCAGCAGCAGGAGGTGACTGGAGTCACTGATGGGCTTTCAGGATCTGCAGCATCTTTCTGAGGATTATCAAGCCTGAAAGCCAGAGAGAAGCTGCAGATCACACAGATCTCCTGACACCAGCAGCACAGAAGAACAGCGAGGTACTGATGTCTGTACTGTAAGTGCACATGACCGTCACAGTTTGTGGAGGTTCAGTAAGGGTTCAGTACAGGTTCAGTACAGGTTCAGTAGAGGGGGACAGGGTGAAAGGGTGAAAGGGGAGGCTCAGGTCTGGGATCAGTCACCTGATTAAACTGGGTGGAATATGTGAAGTAGCACATTGTGTCAAATTGCAAAATTGGGTAATTTTCTCCATTTGCATCTGTGCAAAGTAGATAATGTTGCACCATCCAGGTCAGTACCAGCGTCACACGTCCTCCCCACAGTCCCAAAGTGTCAGTGCTGGATTTCACTCCTGGTCTCAGCTCCACTAATTATCCAGCTCCACAACCTCCAGTTTCGCTCCATTTCTTCTCTCCTCTTTTTCTGCCCTCACTATCAGCAGTGACAAATAGGTTTAATCTCTCAGCCGCCCAGCTCCTCTGCACCCGGGCCTCACTCTGGATGCTTTATTTGACTTGTCTTTGTGCCCAGTGTTAAAAATTGGCTGTAATAGTCCTGGGATGCAGAGCTGGTGTTTAAAGAAAAATGGGATCTGACTTGTCCTTTAGCTGAAACGTGTGTGTGTGATTTTCAGACGTTTGCCTGAATCAGAAGCGAAACAAACTTCACCGCTGCCAAACCTAAATGGTGATCAAGAGAAAAGCTGCAGCACCTCTCTGCTCAGCACCAGCCTGTTGACATCCTGCTTTGTGCAGTGTGCAGAAATAAAAACCAGCTCTGCCTGTACAGTAAATACACCAGCAGCTGGAAACTGCACAGCAGCTCTGGCAGCAACATGTGAGAATATACGACAATTTGATGGATCACATAGTAAAAAATATCTTATTCCTTTTTCTTTATATTCATGCCAGAGGGTTGTTTTTCATAGCATAAACTGAAGTCAATAGGAGGAAAAACGTTTTGGAAACTGCAGGAAAAAAATAAATAAAAGACATTTTTAGCTAAAAGCAGATCAATGAAAACGAATGAGTGAAAACTGAAAGAAGGAAAACGGAATGAATGAAAGATAAAAGGAGAAATGTGGACGATACAGAAAACCTCAACTCCTCCTGACATGGAGTATGATGTGTTGACACTGTGCACTGGGACCACAACTGGAACTACATCTGGAATCTGCAGAGCACTGGGTGTGTTAATATTGTGTAATTCTCTGTTCTCTTCACTGGAAGAAGCTCTGTGCTTTATCGTCTCATCTCTGATGCTCAATTTAGTCTTTCAGTCTTTTCACTGTGGTGTAACTGCACCATAGCTGTGTTTCTGCTCTTATCTTAGCTGTGTCTATTGTTTCTCTTATATCTCATTTGTCCTGATTGTCTGGGTTTTATTGCTAATTATTTTTGATGTTATTGAATTGTGCTATTTGAGTAAAGCTGCCTTACCCATAATTATCTCCACCTGTCAGGTGCAGAGGAGGCTGCAGGACCTGGGCGTCTCTAAGATTGTGGCACAGAAGCTTTTATGAATCCTGAGAGGTGAAATTAGAACGAACAGCTCACTGCTGTTTCTATGGCCTCCTGTCCTCTGAATTTCAGCAGCTGCACAGTACAAAGATTCTGTTTAGAGATTTGTCGGTAAATCAACCTGAAGCCTCAAACGTCCCGGTGGAAAGGACAAACTGAGTGTTGTAGGTTTTTCTGCTCGTAAGAGTCTAAAACCCAAATGTTACATCGTTATATTTCCATTTCAAAAGCAAGACTTTGAACTCTGCGTACTCTGCAGTGAGAAGGGCCTCGGGGGAGGCGTCCATCGTCTGACAGCGTGAAGACACCCACAGCTGAAATCAGGCAAATCTGTAAAAACTGCAGCGTGGGTCATCCGTGAGCAGAAAGCTACATTCATATCCATTCATCCCACAGGCTGCTCAGTTTGGTGTTTTCCTAATCCCTTTTTATTATTCCACACACCTTCATTATTCATTTTTAAATCTTAATTATATCCACTGACAGGCAGCTTCATGAACGCTTGTCTCCAAAACACCAGGACTGTGCACATCCCATTATTTTAACAGGCGGCGGAAGAAAAGTGAATTCTCTGAACGATTTTCTTTCACAGTAAATAAAATACATCTTCATTAACAGCAGGTCAGACAATCCTGTCCTTGTGTGTGTGTGTGTGTGTGTGCGTGTAATTAGAGGTTTTACTGGGCTCAGCTCGGTGTGTGAGAATCTCATTAACATAATTTGAGCTGAAACACAAACATGAAAACACATGAAACCAGCAGCTGATATCAAAGCTCCTCCACAGCCTTCACCTACTAAGTCCTCAGTGTGGGCTTCATGCTAATCCATGCTAATGCTAATGCTAACACACACACACACACACACACACACATTAGACTCTGCTGCTCTAATTAGTGAGCTCAACATCACAATATTTGTCCTTTTCAGCACTGGGAAATAACGAAGCTAAGCTGGATGTAAACACAAAGACAAGTGCTGCATCTTCTTTCTGTGCTCAAACCACGTTCTCTGTGCTGTCTTTTTAAATAAAGTGAACAATTGTGAGAGGAGCCACACTGAAACGATCATTTGGTACATAAACAGGAAAAAAATGCTTAAAAAGTGACATTCAATGATTCTGGAAAGTCGTCAGAGTTTTTATCTTTTGTCTTTTACTTTTCAGTTCAAACAGATCAAATTTACATTTTTGCTCATGAATTGTCTTTAATATTGAACATGGACACTGAATAACAATGAGCTGTTCACTAACAAAAGAATCAGGCTTTTTTACTTGGATTTGTTTTGGAAAATTTACATTTATTAGTCGCACTTCCTGTTTACTGGACTATCACTGAGTTACTTCAATACTGAAAAAACTTAAAAACCGGATTAAACCTAAAAAGTTTCAGTGTCTCTGTGAGTTTGAGGAAGTTTCTTCTGACATCAGAGATCAATATTTTTGGAAAACTGAATCTAAAAACACGTCTACGTCTGTCCCTTGGTTTTCCCTGCATGCACCTGTCTCAGCTCACAGAATAGCTGACACCTCGTCTAGACTGAAAACACTTCACAGGTAAATCAAAATGTCCCTGCACTGTGTAATGTAATACAACACGTAATACCCAGTGACAGACTCACCTGTGGGTCAGACAGGTAAAGTGTCTCTGCAGGTGTTTCCGTCTCCTCGTCCTCTGACCATGAGTCAAACCCGTCCTGGTTGTAATAAACCTCTGCAGCCTGAGGGTCCTCTGGGATATCTGCACACATGGGTCAACGGTTGGTTAACAGGTGACCTGGTAACTTGAGTTTCAGAGATGTGAAACACTAAAACCTCCTGCTTGACTTCACTGCTCACCTGAGCTTCATTCTGATGAAGAAACTGAAGTTGAAGTTCTTTAAGGAAAGTAAGTCTCGTCTGGGTTCACCGGACTTTGCTTTATTGGTATAAATTTGTCTTTGAAGCAAAAAAAACTACAAATTATTTTACTTTCCCCGATGTTAAATTTCTTATGAGGACTTTCTCATTGTGAAAACTGCTGCTGCTGTTTGTTCACGTCAACCTGTTTTGCTGTTCTCAGATCAGGTCTGTGACTTTTAAATGAATTCATGCAGGTCGGGATCGGACAGGTTTCCATAGGTCCATTTCAGGACAGACCTCTGGTGTTCTGGATGTTAAAATGAACAGCTGGCTGGCTTCATCAGTCCGATGAAGTGAAACATTTCAACCTAAAAGCTGAAAGTCCAGTTGCCATGACTCAACCTCTAGATTTACTGTTGATCAATTAACTGATTAACCAAATTAACTGATCTGCAGGTGTTTGACCTGAAGCAGAAAAAATGACGTGACCCCAGTGAAGCTGTTACACCCAAACCGACTGAGGAGTTTCAATCTTTGCTTCCTCTGAGTCGTGTCTGAACTCTGAGCCCAGTTCATGAGCTGAAATCCGTCTGACGAGCAGAAAGCTAACCAGTGGGGCTTTTATTTTGGTTTTGTTTTGATTTCAGTTACATTAAAACAGGAGACTTGAAATTACAGCAGCTGGAAATAGATTTGATTCCTCCCCAGACTGTCTTTTGTTTTTCATTTCAGACAGAAACTCTCACCTCAGGTTTCATCATGTGTCCCAGAGCAGTTTGATGAGACCAGACCTCTGAAACTCAACCACAGCTTCAGTCGGATTTGAGACAAAGAGTCAAACCTGGAGCTGACTCCTGAACAGAACTCACCTGTGGACTGGATCAGAGAGTCTCAGAGGAAATAAATACTAAATTAAAAACATGTTTGTTGTGGTTGCTGCAGGCCAGAGGAACAGACCAGCCCCCATTTCAAAAGCTGTCAAATTCAAAACTATAAAAACATTAAATTAACTCTGGCTTTGTTTTCTTGATGTGGATCTGTATTTCCTGAGGCCCCTGAGGCTCTTCAATACTAGAAAATATAAGCGTTGCTGTTTTCAGTCCAAAAACACTTTTCTTTGTTGTGCGTTAAGAGTTTATTTTTGAACTCCCTGCAGGAGAGCCACCCTCACTGCTGTTCTCTCAAATTTAACGTCTCACTTGGATTCAACAAACTTCAAACGAGTAATTTCCTAATCAGGCCTGTAAGATCCCAAATCCGAGGTTCTTAAACTGGGCTCTGGGGATTCACAGCAGCTCCAGGGACCTCCGGGAGTCTCCAAGGTTCCAGGCGATTCCCAGTGAAACGTAAAGTGCTCTAATTTCATTTCACATTTCAGTGTTAGGCAGACAGGAGAGAGTGCCCAGGGGGCACAGCTGATGCGAGAAGCTGCAGCAGTGACAGCGAGGACGACTGCAGAATCACCTGAGAGCTGGAGGCCGAGGTCGAAAAACTTCTAAAACTGACACTGATCAGATGGAGATCAGGAAAGTCACTGTTACTGTCGGTCGCCATCGATGTAACATCAATGACATCCCGACAGCAACACGACATGAACTCGAAATAAAGGCTGTGATGCTGCACAGTCGAATGTGTTAAGTGGTTCAACAAAATGTTAGTGTGGGACGTTCTTTTGACCAGACAGTGTCAGTGTCTGAGTCTCACTGGGCTGAGAGGTTCTGTCATGTTCTGGTACTTGGAGGCAGATGATCCCACAAATACGTCAACGAAGGCTGAATTCACAGCTGCAGCTGTGGTTAGCATAGATTAGCTTAGCATAAGGCCTGTCCACAGGCCAACAACACGACTGTGGGGGTCTCTACAGCTCCAGGTGAGTGTGACTCAAAATGAAAATGCAAATATGAAAACTGGATATCTATGACACTACAGATGGAGTAAAACAGACAGACCTGTTTTACTCCATCTGTAGTGTCATAGATATCCAGTTTTCATAGCTTAAGATGAATGTACCTTAAATGAAATATGTGTCCTCTATTAGTCTGTGTTTATTTCCAAAATCAGAGTTTTCTAGAGAAACACGTTAAAGTTACTCGAATGCAGAATCACACCAGCTGTAAGTCTCCTTAGTTTGGACTCCTCGGTTTATTTCACTGAGAACATGAAACATCAATCCAGAGACAAGTCCTACCTACAGACTTATTGAGTCCTGTTTGTTACATGCACTGTAATTTACTGTGACCACAACTGTCCTGAACTGGACTGTGGATTCGAGTCTCAACCGTCTACATACAATCAAATTAAATTCTGAATGAAACATTTCATATTTGTCATTTCTGTGTATTTGAAGTTAAATAAGAATTTATTGATCCCTCAGTAGAAATCCACATGTTCAGAGGAAAGCAAAACAAACAAGGAGCCGGTTGAGTCAAATAAAATATTAACCAGAGACAGAATCTTCACATATTACAGAACCCAACATTATATTAGTTATTTTTGTCCACGTATTTGTACATGAGGGTGCAGCAGTTTCACTGTGTTTCACAGCTATGATATGTGGATGAATGAACAGGGAGAGTGTGTAGTCCTATACATGGACATTATACATAACAACACACACACTAGACAGTAAATAAGGTCTGAACAGGACACACAACTTCACATCTGCACCTGTTATTCTAATCTTCTACAGTTTGGTTCTGCATATTTTGATGTTCATGTATATTATGAAGAACTGATGGACATTTATAAACGTTTTTTACTCACCGTGCAGCTGTGGCTTGGACTCAACCTGTGACCCTGCTACTGACTGGAGATCCTGGCTGCTGATTGGCTGACTGCGACAAGTGTCATCCTCCCTGCTCTCCTATTGGTCAGAGAGAAAGAGGTCATTGAAGTGAAAGGTTTGGGCTGGTTAGCAGGTCGGCAGTAGGCAGAGCTGTGAGAGGGTTAGTCCAGCGAGCTCTGTGGGGTAAATCCAACATGACTGAAGGGTCAAAGTGCGTTTTAACCCTTTCTTACATTCAGAACATCCAGGCTGAGGGTTTCAAAATGGCGGCGCCTCAGCTCTCTCCTGCGGGTGTGGATCTCTTCGTATTTCTCCTCAGCCAGTTTCCTGTGGAGACAGAAATCTGAGTCACTGTTCAGAAAAACAGACATGAAATCCAAACTCTCCACCATCCGGCAACAAATGTCTGAATCCAAATGTCGCTGCCTGCCTGCAGCCAAGTGGGAAAAACACTACAACTTTCCTCAACACCAGAAGGCCACGCGTTCCCTGCTGGAGACTGTGAAGGCGTCACAAAGGCTGAAGCTTCTTGTCTAAAGGGCTGAGGTGGTTCAGGTGTCCGATCTGGATCCTCCTGGGCCATGTCCTCTGGGGAAATTGAACTGATGGGAAGCTCTGGGAACACAGCTGGAATATGCCGCAGAGATTATATATCTCATGTGGCCTGGCCTGGCGCCTGTTCCACTGTTCCACAGGGATGGTTGGAAAAGGGAGGAGAGGGTGTTGTGAGGGGATAATTTCTATTCTGGAGTTTTAAGAATCTGCTTCTGCTGACTGAGACCACACACATGTACAAAAAACTGTAAAGGAGGATTCCTGGTTCTAACAGGACAAAGTCCAAAATACAGAAAATAAGTATTTCCTGTATTTGTCTTTAGACTTAGTGGAGAGCAAAGACAGTAAGAGCTGAGATCAATGTCTGAACCAGGACCAGAAGAGTCACAACACCAGCAGCAGCACAAAATAACGTCAGCGTCACAGCTCTGTCCTGCTTTACCTGCAGCCACCTCAGAGATTTAAAGTTTAACAGTTTGTTTCCTGTGATCCTAGTGGCTGTGGGTGGTTTCCTCAGACAGGCACCGGACAGATCCAGGTTTTCATTTGTTAGAGGAATAAAACACTGAGGCTGGTGTGAGAAAAAGAGGTGATGGAGGCGAGGAGTCATGTTTGCCAAACGGAGCATCCTGTGTGTCTGAGTCTCCGCATTTCACCTTTTCCCACAATTCACCACCTGTTTAACCAGGTCAAAACTGCTCAGATCAGCCGTTTCACAAGTCCAGCAGAAACAGGCTGACCCAAACTGCCTTGCTATCGTCCTCAAATGCCTCGTTCTGAGGTCGAGTCAGAGCAGCAGTAACAGCCCGTCATCGTGATGCGACTCAATGAACACGTCGCCTTAGAGTCTTGAGTCCTGCTGCAGCACAACGCACAGATGAAAACAGCAGCTCAGTGTCCAGACTCTCCAGGTGAAGAGGGGACGCAAAGACACCTATAGGTGCAACAACAACAGGTGCTGTCTGTCCCAACAATGTTAAGATTCAGACACAGCATGTGAGGCTACACACACACACCACATTCACACCTGGAGTTTTCACCTGCACGTGTTAGTTTGTGCTTCAGGAATCTACAGTACTATTTTATTACAGCTGAGCTGACCCCAGTCTCTTTGTGTGTGTGTGTGTGTGTGTGTGTGCGTGCGCGTGTGTCACCTCAGCCTCCCAGCCTTCTCATCAGCAGCCTGCAGTTTGCGAAGCCTCATTCTCTCTCTGGGCGTCATCTTCTCCAGCTCTGACCACTCCCTCAGCGTCTGCAGGTGAACCTTACTCTGCCTGCACACACACACACACACACGCGCGCACACACACACACACACACACACACGTTAATCATCTAGAACTGTCCAGTCAGATCTCTAACTACCACCTTTCTATATAGTGCCAACATGGCTGTCTGCCGAGATGCCCTCTGACCTCAGCGTTGATATAAGCGACGTGTCTGCTGAAGTAGAGGATCGTCAGACAGAGAGCGGGAAACACTTGAACACAGCTCGCTGCTCTAATTTTAGCAGCTAGTCGCTGAGGAGAGAGTGTGTGAAGTAACGAGCTCCGAGGCCACAGAGAATAATGAAGAGGAGGACAAAACTGAAGAGAGGGAAGAAGAGGGGAGGCAGCAGGAACAACAGAAAGGAGACTGACGAAACATAAAAAGGGATAATGAGGAAGAAATGAAGTGGGAGAATAAACACAGGAGGACACGATGAGGAAGACACGATGAGGACACGATGAGGACACGATGAGGAAGACACAATGAGGACACAATGAGGACACGATGAGGAAGACACGATGAGGACAATGAGGAGACGATGAGGAAGACACGATGAGGAGATGAAACAAGCAGAGGAAATGGTGAAGAAATACACCAGGAAGTGATGGAGATAAAAAAGAGAAAGAAGAAGACAGACAAGAGTCCTACATTTTATTGGCGATGAATTCAGCATCTTTCTCTGCTCCCGACGACTCGAAGACAAACCTGTCCTTCAGGTTCTGTTGAAACAAAGAAGGTTCATGTGAGGAGGACTCAGTCCAGGAGTCTCAGTCTGACCAGATGTTTCTGCTCCTCGTCCGTATGAGGAGGTGGAACAGTGGAGAACACGCTGAGCAGAACTTCAGCAAATTCAAGACAATCATCCCAAAAACTCTGATGCTTTTCCGACTCACGTCCTTTGCAGCCTGATTATAGGAGGATTCTCTAAAGGGGGACGGGTAAAGCCCTGAGCATGCAGGGCTTTGAAGATGATGTGATCTGTAACAGGAACGTGTTTTACACGATTAATGGACACACAGGCTGAAAAGTAACTGTGGGATCTTAATGTTCTCACACAGCAGTTCTGCTGATGAGACCCCTGTCCTCTCTAATATCCCATGGTGCTGTGGTGCAGGATGAAAAGCCATCCTCATATTGATATTTCAGTGGAAACCATGGCAACCGAGTTCATAAAAAAGCCGTTGTTATTTCTCTTCAGGTGCTGTGCACATCTAAGAGCATCCAGCCTGCAGTGATTTATGACAAACTGTAGGAGAATAATATCCTGCTGACACACATGTTCACCAACACACAAGCACGCGCGCGCGCGCACACACACACACACACACACACACACACACACACACACACACCTTATCTGTCACTGTGTTTGGGAACATAAAAATCTGAGTTATTTTGTGTGTGTGTGTGTGTGTGTGAGACACATGAAATAGGTCAGCCCACATGCATGTGGACTGGGGGCTGCAATCTGGACAGGGTCTCCTCCTTGAGATGCTCCGACTGCAGCTAGGACTACGCAGCCATCTCAGTCTCTGGGTCCTGACAGAAGTTTGTCAGGTCTGACCTACACTGGTTCTTTGTTATTGGACTCATGGATTAACTGAAACAAACACCATGTTCATAGAAACACACCTGGTACCAGAACACCTGAGGCTAAAGAACACTGATCACCTACTATAACAACAATACCATCCAAAGGTTGTTTCTTCTCCGTCACCTGAGACATGTAGCTGTTGGCTGATTTCTTGTGAAGGTGTTTTAAAGTGGTGGATCTCGACCTTCAAGTCTAATTTAACTAATATTCATAGTTAATTAGAGTGTTACTTTAATTAGCAGCTGTTTGTGTTAAACTCTTTTCACTACAGATTTTCATGCACAAGCACGATGTTTGACTTCATTATAAAAGTGTAAGCTCCTCTCTGACCCACCTCATGTTGGGAACCTGTGGCATAAAGCAAAAGACAGATCAACATTTCATCTGCTTTGCAGCCGACACAATAACCTGTGCTCAGATCAGCCCTGACACAAACAGTAACACTGATAATGACATGGATGATTAAGAGCAACCGACCAAAGCTGCATGTTTGTGGACTGAGGAAAGAAACGGGAGTCCACACAAAAAGACCTGACAGGTTGTTCTGTTACTCATTCTGCCACACCTTCCCTGCAGGACTACTGGATTAGACTGACTCAGTTCGACACAGGGGTTCCTAATAAACAGATCTGGGTCCGACACAGGGGTTCCATAGTGCCATAATGAGTATGTGGTTGTTTAAGACCCAGAGTAAACCAGTGAAACAGCTGCAGGTCCAACTGTCGGGTTTAAAAAGGTCACAAAGATAAAACGTTGTTTGTGTGACATGAAGTCAATAATTCAGGCTGAGCAGCAGAGCCCATGAAGTCTGATTTTTACTGCCACAGTATCCAACATCCTCACAGCCTGGAACTTTGAATTATACACTCCAAGTTCATGTTTTGGTATAATTAAAAAAACTATAGTTAAAGACGGTCTGCAGTGCTGTCAGCGAGCACTGGGGGCTGAAGTATTCATTACACAATAGACACACCACAAATGCAGCATCTACACGCCATAAACCGCCACAAAGGCACCACAACACAAATGCGCCTGTTCTCATTGTGACTGAGGACTTTTGTTCCTCACATGTGCTTTGCGGGGTCTCCTCTCTCACAGCAGCAGCACTTCTGAATGTCTGCCCTGACTCTGACGTAGGATCAGTCTGCTGGTCTGAATTCTTTGGAGCAGCATGAACCAAACCTCATCAGAAACACTGTTCATGTGTGAAGGGTTTAAAGCGTCCAACCTGCATGTGTTCCTCCATGAACTTGGTCTTGAGAATCTCTGCAGCTGATGGTCTGGATGACGGTTGTTTCTGCAGCATCCTGGTTGACAGACAGACGGACAGACAGCAGCTCAGTGCAAACGACTAGTTCCATTTTGAGATGGCAACAGCATAAAAACTGGAGACTTCAGGTACCGTCATTACTGCAGGACTTTACAGGAGCATTCTCAGGGAGTCTGAGGACGAACAAGTGTTGTCCTCATACATCAGTCCTGTAGACACAGATCAGTAAGGACCTACTACACCTGCCAGTAGGCTGAGAAGGCTGTTATCACACATTCTTTTCATTCATCCTGCACTTTGACAGCTGATCAGTGTTGTATTTGGTGTTTCCTGATTGCATCTATAGTTGTTTGATACCAAGGCAGATTTTACAAGCAGTTCCAGTTCATATGCACAATAATAACTGTCAGGAAACCACTTTGAGATGGTTACTGGGTCAAGAACCTGGGTCAAGGGTCTGACAGAACACTTCACCCCCTCACAGTCCTGCATGTGGTGATGTTAACATGGTACGTATCAGCCTGTGAACAGTGTGAGGTCAGAGGGTAAACTGTGTGTGTGACCCTGCACCATCAGTCTGTGCAAACCTTCAGTGCAACTAGTCTGGACTCCTCCTCACCTCTGCATGACAGAATTCAGGTCTGCAGAGAAGGCAGCAGGCAGCGTCGGGGTTTCTCCCTCCACGATCTTCATCACCACAGACAGAAAGCTTGGACCCTGGAAGGCGTGAGTCAGACAGCACATCTCATAGAGGAGGCAGCCCAGGGCCCTGAAGCACAGCGACAGCAGGATCAGCAGCTGCTCAAAGCTCGGGTCATCAGACTCAATCTGCAAAAATTCTTATTAATTAAATGGTCTTTAAAAACATTTTGACAAACACAATCATCATCATCTGCAGGTGTTTGTTCTGTTTCTACTGATCAGATAAACAGCCATCTCTGCTCTGCCCTGAACAAAACTGTGTCTTTCCTTATGGCCTGATGTGCTTCTTATATTTGGGAGAAGATTTTTACAGGACAAAGTCCTGAATCTCTGTTCAGGTGCGAGTGTTTAGAGAGAGGTCACCTCTCCCTGAGCAGAGACATCGTCGGGCATCATCAGTGCGACTGGTACAAAGCTCCTCAGCAAAGAACCCAGACAAACAGCTGAGAGGTCAAAGGTCATTTTAATCAGCAGGGGTCCCCCTTCATTAACACACACACAGACAGAGTGCTGACAGCAGCCACAGGTCAGTTGTTGTAATTAGTGAAACGGTCATCATAGAGGAGGATGACGAGTTCATTAGCAGTGAAAATGATGAAGGTTTCTTCATCCTCACACTGAGACTCTGCACCAGTTGTTAAGCACAAAGCTGAGCTTCAATATGAGTCTGATATTTTACTCTCGAAAAGTTAGAAACCTTTTAAATCTCTTCCTAAACCTGCACTGTAAACATAACTGTTGTTTTGTCCTTCAGGTTGTGAATGCAGCACTCACATTAACAAGCTTGTTTCCACCTGCAGCAACAAGAACTTCAAGACAGTTTTGTTTTTGTGTTTGCAGCACACACTGAAGATCTCCGGGCCCAGTGAGTTCCAACTGAGGATTAACTGAGAATTTAAAAACTCTTAAACATTTAACAGTGCGTTTATTTATTCCAGAGATGTCACTTGATATTTATCTCAGAACAGAAACAGCAGATTTACATTTGGGGCCCCAAAAATACTGAACCATCAATCCCAGATTATTTCACAGTATATCTCAGCAGCATGAGGTCCCCACAGTAGAAATGCAAAGATAATAGTTATTACCCAGACTGATGCATGTTGTTATACTAATAATGAAAGAGAAAGATGTAGTTAATTATAGACTGGGGGTTTGTTGGTGTAGATAATTAGTAGCGGAGACAAAGCAGAGCTGTGGCTTCACTAGCTGGGAGTTAAACAGATGGAGGTGATTAAAAAAAAGGAAGGGGCAGACAGAAAAACAGGAAGTTAATTAACTAAAAAGTCGATGAAGACAAAGCAAAAACATGTCAACACAGTGCTGAAACTTTACTAATGATCTGTGCTGCTGCCGTTAACAGGTAGTGATGCAGTGATGCTCCAGTGTCTGACAGCGGCAGTGTGCTGATATTTGCCTTGTTGAACATTGTTTTACCTGCTCATTGTAAACAACAATGCAAACTTTACCAACCAGCTGCGAAGCAGATCTCTCCCAGCAGACACCAGGAGTTTCAGGCTGGACTTTTTTTTTTTTATTTTTTATTAATGCCAGAAAGAGCGTACAGTCAATGCCAGGGTTAAGTGCAATTGAAGATGAAATTATTAATTACAAAATTAAAAAGATATTATGCGAAAGACACAATGAGACCGTTTTAAGGGTTTTGGAGTTGCTGGATGAAAGAAGAGTGTCCATGTAAAGTTTAAGGTCCTTAAAGAAAACAGGAAAGTAAGGCTTAGTACCTTGAAACTTACATTTGCGCAAGAAGAATTTTGCAAGTAAAATAAATAAATTTATCAAATAATATTTGTCCTTTTCTTCTTTTGTAAAGTTATGACAACCAAAGAAGACATTTTTAAATAATAAAAAGAAACTCTGTGACAAAAAAGCATGTACAAAAGTACAAAAATAAATTAGTACATGTACATAGATTCACAGGGTAAAAAAGATGAAGTAATTTATAAGAAACATCCTTTACCTTATTAGTTATTAAATATTTAGATGACAAAGTCCACACTTTCTTCCATGGAATGTTTTCATGTAGGCCATTCCAGTGGGACATAATATATGGGAGAGAAGTTATCTCAGCCTGAAACAGTTGTCTCATTCTTTTGTTCCGACCGGAAGAAGGCGATAAAAACAAATCTTCCCAATCACAGTATCAAAGGAATGAATCATTGACAAAGAAAACAGGATCTAACAGCCTTTGAGAAGAGCTATGGCCCCACTGGGAATGGCATCCATTACAATGGGGAACTCACGTGGAGTGACAGGAATATTATATTTATACAAACACTCATAATAAGAATAGAAATAATCATCAGAGTTTAGTCACTGAGAAACAAGAATAATATTATTATTCATGCAATTTGGAAAAAATAAGAATTCACTTTTATATAGAATATCACCATTATTCCAAATAAAATAGTTGTGAGGACTAACGTTATGTTTATAAATCAGATGCCAGGCCAAAAGGGCTTGTTTGTGAAAATTTGATAATTTAAGGGGCAATTTAGCAATATTCACTTTCTGTGTGGGAATCAGACCCAGGTCCACCTCATTAAAACATGAATCTTAAAGGTAGAAGATGTGACTCCTCAGCAGTGTTGGCTGGTGATAAATGCTTTAGGTGGGGCTGTTCACTGACCATCCCAGGACAATTATAGAAGAACTGCAGGGCAATAACATAACTCATGGTCTGGGAAATGTTATTTTATGTCAACATTAAAATGTTTGGCCAATACACAAAGGCAAAATATACATAAACAATATACTAATATAATAAACACTTATATATATATATATATATAATGTAAATATGTGATAATACAGGTCAATTTAATCTGTTTAGGGAATACTGCTATATAAATTGGGTTTTTTCACCACAATCCTGTGACCAGGCGATGCTAACTCTGCCTAGCATGGCTAGCTTTATTCTCCACATGCTCTTGTACATTCGTGTTTCTTATTTTTTCAGATAAATATTTAATGTCTCTAATTCCTGTCCCAGTGTCTGTCCCTCCCGTTTTAGAAAGCAAGGGAAGCCAAACTCGGAGTTAGCTAGCATACAAATCAGCTAGCATACGAGTTAGCATGTTTTACCTTTTGTTGTTTACGACGTCGCGTTGATGTGGACCAGGCTCTTTAACCTGTAAGTTCTTCTTTCAAGAAGCAGAATCTTTTTTGAAGAAGAGATTTTACTGAATTAGGAGAAACCTGAAGTTGTGACTCTCAGGTATCGGCATCTTATCGATCACTCCTCAATTACTGATCGACTGCTAAGGGCGGTAAAATCGTCGCCTACGCTGATTGGCTGAATCCTGTTGCTATGTGAATATTAGAGAGTTTTGATTGGCTGTTCTGTGTCGCTGACTGGGCGATGCTTAGTTCAGCTGCTACAGGGTTTTTTCCACAATATTTTCTAATATTCCTACTTGAAATAGTAATATTAATTACTTTTAATTCTGTTTATTTAACAAATAAAATTTTTAAAAAGTTTTAAAAAACAAGTTAAAGTTAAAAAAGTTTCACAGGTGGGCAGGGGGTGGGTTGGCGCCCTAGCGCCCTCTATTGGCCAATCGCCACTGCTCCTCAGCCTGATGCAGGAGCTTAATGTGGGTTATTTTTATTTTTATCATCAAATTTCATAAAGGTTCATTTTATCTGATAACATCTGGGTCAGTGAAACTTACATGACCAGAGGTCAGACTGAGTTTTCGGGGACCCCTTTAACACAGAGGGATTTAGTTTGCTGGCAAATCAGCAGAGGTTAGAGAAAAGGAACCTGCAGCCTTGGGAAGTGGTTGGGTTCATCTCAGCCTCCACTCTGTCAATATCTGCACCTGTGCTTCAGTTCCTGTTTAGTCTTTCAGTGCCATCAGATATGAGCTGATATCTGTGAAAATGTTTCATGTGTTGTCCTGAGTTCTGCCCGTTTCTCTCCCATCAGGGACAGAGCAGACATCACACCAGAAACTCGGTCAGCCGGGCCCCAAATTCAACTCTCAAGTGGAACGAACGGCTGCAGCCGTGGTCTCAGTCCATGGAAGAAATTACCTCCCCCAGAGAGAATCCATCTGCAGGAAGGTTCGGTCCATTTGCCCTTTAAAGTCAGCAGGACGTAAACTGCAGCAACACTCAGCTCAAATTTGTTTTCTGTCCTTCAGCAACAACACCTGAATGAATTCCTGTTGTTCACATGCAGGAATTTCTGTGTGTGTGTGTCAATACGTCAAATCCCTGCGTGCATCTGCACATGGTCTCAGGTGTGAGATTAGGAGACAGAAAACACCAGAACAGTGAAAAGACACAAAACTACCACAAAAAGATGAAACAAGAAAATGTTCACTTTTTAAGAGGAGTAGACGCAAACATCCCTGACACTTCAAGCTGTTAAGAAAATGTTTCTGTGGCAGCTGATGTTTACTCTGAAGGATGAGGCTTCAATCTCATCCTGTCTGAGCCTGATCCAACTGTCTGAGTCCGACTCTTAAACCCTCAAACTCGTGATAATAAAATCAAAGCTTTGCTCAGGTGGGATGGAGAACAATTAATGCACCACAGGGCTCCAAGCTCTAGTTCATTCTCACTCAGTCCCATATACACCATCCTGTTGTCACTACTCACTACAGCCCAAATGTGGATTCATCCACCACTGAAAATAGTCCCCACGTAACGGCTTGTTTCCTCCTGTCTGATAAAAACTACAGCGACTCTAAAACAACAAGTCAGAAAGTGCTAATATTTCCTTGGTTTTAGTGTTTGGAGGATTTGTTGGCAGTGAGGAAACTACAGAATAACTTGCAGTGTTACCAGATGTCAGACTTGGAGTCGTAGCCCTGATGGTTCAGCACCTCTGGACTCATGTAATATGGCGTCCCCGTGAAGGTGGTGGCCAGGTCACATGATCCCATCAGCAGACAGGAAACACCAAAGTCACCTGGGAACAAAAGAGGAATCACAGACTGATGACACGAGATTTTCAGAGTTTTGATCATATCACATTGTGCCCAGTAGAGATCACTGATATGTTTCAGACATGCACAGCACACGTGATGTGGCCTGTCATGAACCATCAGTTTAAAATGTCGATCGTTCTCCTGATCGAACTTTGCCTCCAAGTTTTGAAATAATTTCTGACTTGAGCATTTTGAAAGTTTATTGTTAGAACACAGAAACTTGTTATAGTGATTGTGATTCATGACACTTACTTTGTGTATTAAGAGCTTTTTACGACGAGTGGAAATACTGCAGCAATTATGGTTTAAATGGATCTTTATATTTCAGTCTGTCGGCTAAAAGAAAACTACAGTGACCTTGTGGAAACTGTGCATCAAACCCGACTGGGATTCGTTCGCTGGGGCCCAGAGAATCCACAGAGGATTTCATGCTGCAGCAGGGGCACGTCTGCGTCAGTCTGACACATATTCACATTTTATTCACAGTTGACTAACCTGGGGTTTGTCTGTGGGTTTGTGTGGTCAGTGTGTGTGTGTATAGCAAAGTGAAATCTGCCATCAGAGATTCTGGTTAAAGTCCAAAGCTGCAGACGGCAGCAGCAGCAGCAACAATCTGCTGAGTTCACGCTTCAAATAAAACAGGCTGAGAGAAAATCCACTCTGCTGCAACACAGGCACTGTCCTATTTATGATTTCAGAGTTTTGTTTCTGTTAGTACGAGACAATCAACACACAAGCATAAGCACAGACGTTCAGGAAGACTTAACCAAACATGGGGAAAGTCCCATGAGCCTTTGCAGCAGCAAGAAGGAGGGAACTCACCAATTTTAACGAGGTTTCGTTTGAGGAAGACGTTTTTGGCCTTCAGATCTCTGTGGAGGATTCGCCTGCAGAAAACAGCCGTCAGGGAAATGGGATTAAAAAAAAATAAACGTCATCTATCTGCCTGTTACTTTAGCTATTTATTGTTTTGTCATGTGACAAGTGGAGCTGTTGGACAAACAGGATGACCTTTGACCTCTAACGAGCCACTCAAATGCTGAGGGATGAAGCAGAGCTGAATACACTCATTATCCACAAACTGTAAAAGACATGTAAATATGCACAAAGGGAAAGAAGAAGAACGGCGAATGCGGGGGTGGGGGGGCAGGCAGGAAAGCATGTTTCCATGGAAACCACATCCCCACCTGTCATGCATGTAGTGAAGAGCGAGCAGCAGCTGGATGAGCCAATCGATGACCTGGATTTCAGGGAGGCTCCTCCCAGCTCGTCTCACCTCCTCCAGTTTACAGTCCAGATCCCGGTCCTGATTGGGGGGGGGGGCAGAAATGAACTAAGTAAGTCCAATTCTGGAGGTATTAGTACTTTACCTGAGTATTTCCATATTGTGCTGCTTCATCCTTGGACTTCACTACATGTCAGAGTCAAACCTTGGACTTTTTCCTGCTCTACATTTATCTGATAACTTTAGTTCCTTTTCAGGATCAGATGGATCCAACAAAATACAGACTGATCATCAAACTTTATTGATCCCTGGGGGGAAATTCACAAGATACCCAGCGGTATGGAAAGTACTTCAAATTAGAAGTATATAAGGTAGTTAACGTCAGCTACCCAGCAGTATGGAAAGTACTTCAAATTAGAAGTATATAAGGTAGTTAACGTCAGCTACCCAGCGGTATATAAAGTACTTCAAATTAGAAGTATATAAGGTAGTTAACGTCAGCTACCCAGCAGTATAGAAAGTACTTCAAATTATAAGTATATAAGGTAGTTAACGTCAGCTACCCAGCAGTATATAAAGTACTTCAAATTAGAAGTATATAAGGTATTTAACGTCAGCCACCCAGCAGTATATAAAGTACTTCAAATCCTCAGACCAGCTGTGTGTATGTTCACACCAGTGAATCTTCAGTACAAATACAAAGACGAGCCAGTAACCAGCAGAGAAATGTGGGCTGAGCTCTGGAAGTCAGAGCTTCAGGCGTGTTTGGAGCTTCAGAGTCTCACTGGTGACTGGGGTGGGGGGGCAGAGCTTCATACTGGGGGAGACAGACTGATGTGAGAGACTCATTAGTGGAGAAGCTGCTGAGCATGAAGACAGTAACTGCTGAAATGGGGGAAGAGCCAGAGGAGCCGATGGAAACAGATGGAGAGACCGTTTTATATCATTGCTCCATTTTCTCCTTTGGTTCCAGTGAAAACAGAAGCATTGCATGCTGGGAGCAGAGAGTGCACATTGTGGCTGCTTTACTCTGCTTCACTGTGCAGAGCTTTTTAGCCTTTTTTGGATCCTAGTTTTGGTTTTGTGACATTTCCAGCATGAATTTGTGACATCACCCGTTTTCATTGTCACTGTATGAATAAACTGGACGAACAGAAACAGAGGTGGAGGCTGAGGGATGCTGGGAGGGGGGAGAACACAGTTTTAAATACTTTTAAAAACAGCTATTGCTGTTTCCATGTTAACTGTATCTAACAGATCTGCCTCTCTACATCCTCACTCTGTAGCGACACCTGGTGGCAGAGGTGAGAACAGCATTTGGTTATATGAGCTCAAACACACCACAGTGGAAAAGTACGAGACTGAACGGTCAAACAAAGGGTTCTGTTAAAGATCAGGTGAATTGTGTGGAGGAAACCTTTGTACCCGCTGAAACAAAAACAAGCTTCCTCCTTACAGAGCTGAAACTTATGCACGTGTGTAGGAAGCAGCTCATCAGAGTTCAGCTCTGAGCTACGAGCTGAGTCCAAACATCCCAGTTCACGTGTCCCACTCCTGCATCTTTTCCCGCCCTCAGAAGATGCAGAGAAAAGATGAGGAGAGAGGAATCGAGGGAACACTTGTAGAGGAATGAGACCTCATCTCTGTCACCACATGGAAGAAGCTCCAGGCCTCCAAAAGAAAAATGTGGCTTTAGCATCAAATACCTGCCTGGTTTTCAAATGCAGCTCTTAAGACTTTTTAAGAAGAATTTTTTCTGTTGTATTGAGTCTGAGGTTTGGACCAGCTGATGAGCTCAGGTACGTCAGACTAACGGGGCTGCAGCGTCACCTGACAGTACTCTGTGATGATGCAGAAGGCGTCTCCCTCCAGGAAGCTGTGGTAGAAGGTGAGGATGGCCGGGTGGTGCAGCTGAGACAGCAGCTGGGCTTCCTGTGTCGCTCGGACCGTCTCGTCAGGCTGAAGGTCGCCCAGAGGAATCTGCTTCAGCACCTTCCTGCAGGGAACGAGTCATGTCAGAGGTCAGCATTATTTACCTACATGACCCAAAAATGTCAAGTACGAATTATTTATTTTCTGTAACTTCTCCCCCTGTGGAACCTGTACAGCTGCAAACATCTGCACTTTTCCTGACTGGTCAGGATGGATCCACTCAGGCTGTAACAAACTCATATCACCAATTGTTTCATGACATTTATTTGTGTGGGATCTAACAGGAAGTCTAATCCAGAGCAGGTCTCTGCCATCCTGAGGAACACAGAATTGAGTTTTATTGTTCGACTCCATTCTGAGCTCTGATTGGCTAAGAACAGGCCTATCAGGTGTCAGAGATGATAAATAACAGAACTAACAAATGTTTTCCTCTATCTTCCTACAGTTGGAACCAAAGCCAATAGTTCATACTGTAGTTCAGTTCAGTTCAAATGTAAAATGCCAGTTTACATAGAAACCCAACAAATCCCTTATGAGCAGCACTTGATGACAGTGGAGAGGAAGAAACCTCCAACAGAACCGGGCTCAGTTTGGGCAGCCACCTGAGAGAAAAGAACAGCAGCACGTTTCCTGTCTGTCGGGAACATCAACACTCGTACTGGAAAAGCTGTATGTAAGACTGGACCACCGACATGTTTCATGAAACACCAGGATGAGGTTTGAGCCCAACAAGTTCCCACTTTCATGACAGAGTCGGGACAGTTTCAGGGCCATGATCCCTGCTAATATTAGCCTGAAGCTAAGAGACGGATAATAGAGCAGCGTCGGTATCAAACCTCTGGCCCCACCTCCACCTCCTCCTCCTGAGGGAGGTCATCAGCTGCTCCTCACACAGCAGCTCTTCTCTCCTGTTCTTGTTAAACTGGTGAGCAGGGAACACGGAGGCTCTGGTTGATTAGCACATCGCTCCTTCCTCTGCCCAGCTTCAGGCTCTGCAGACACCCGAGCTCCACAGTCCAAAAATAAAGTCCTGAAATAAAACCTGTTTCAATGCGTTTACACTGTTGACTGACTTCACTTTCTCTAATCAGCTCTGCTTCAGATCCTCCACTCACTTTGTTTTTTTGCCTATTTGCCTCAGGCACCAGTTCATAAATGCAGAGAACAGCAGCTTGAACTGTCTCATAATCTAAACTGTCTTCAATACACACTGATGTACAAACTCACATCATAAAAGAAGAGGCCATTTTAAAGCTGCAGCCTTTCTCTCAAATGCACTGAAGTATGAATCTACTTCTGTGGCATCAATGAATTCAAATGGTCCAATCATGAATCACCACCTGCTTGTTTTCTCCACCCACTCACGGGGGTAAATGTACTTTACTTCCTGTATCTGAGGCGTTCTGCAGACTGTAGCTGACAAAGACAGAAGGTCTACGAAACAAACGCACATTTAGTTTTCAATATAGTGACAAGAAATGAGGTTTTCATTGAGCTGCAGATCACCAGGCCCGATTGCTGCAGTGAGCCACCTGTGTGTGTTCACACTCACCTGTGCTGTGCTGCAGGTGCCCAGCAGAGAGAGCCCCACCTGTGTGAGCACTCGTTTTAAAGTCCTGGGAGAGAAGAAGTGGCCAAACGGGACAGGGGTGTTTGGTTTTAAACAGACTGACTATTTCTCTGTTATTTGCACAGTAAATAATTAAATTTAACTATATACTGATTTGTCATGAAGTTGTACAGGCTGTAAAGGTCCTGTCAGGGTTAGACTCCCCCTGTGTGCTGTGGTATGGTCCAGGTCGTTTTAGTTACTCAGTCTATTTTCCATGTTATGTGTCACATTTTTTTATTCAGCTTTAATCTTTTCCAGTAAAACAATAAAATAAAAACAGAGCATCATCAATAAAGTACAAATGGCAGCTTCACCACAGTCTCACCTCCTGCCCAGTGAGTCCAGCTGGTAAACACCAGGTTACCCAGCTCTTCTGTATTAACTAAAACCACAGCAGTGGAAATTCATGCTAAACCAAACAGTGTAGAACCAGATGATGTAGATGTGGAAGCTCCGGGCAGGTCCAGCCCGTCAGTCCCACTGCGTTGTGTTTTGACTCTTAGAAGCACCAGGAATCTCTGCCAACAGAGGGAAACTGACACTCCTGCTGGAGCCAAAAATCTCCTGGAAAATCAAATTTACAGCCTGAGTGAATAATCTGTAGCTAGAAAATCCATTTCATTCAGTGCATTCAGTCCTCCCTGTGGTCTGCACTGTGACGGCTCTCCTTTTTTCACTTTGCGGTGTGAAGCTCTTCACCGAGCCGGGAGCGCCGGCTCTCTGTTGCTACGCAACTTCAGTGAAAGTCTGTTTAAGTGTGACTGATGAAAGTTTCTCTGTCTCCGGTGCCGACAGCAGAAAAACACAAGCTGGGCCGCCAACAGCTCAAAGTCTGAGCCGACATGAAGCTCCAAGGCTTCAGCCACAAAGAGACTCGCAGCTGCTGGAGGGTTTAGATGGAAAAAGACTTGCGCGACAAGAAAGAGACAAGAACCACAACAAAGTAGACAGGAAGTTTCTCCTGACGGGTGACGGACATGTGAAACCAGCCCGGCGCCAGAGGAACAGCAAGAAGTGCTGACTGAAACTGGCTGACTAATCTCTTCCACAGGTTTGGTACGAGGTCCGCACAGGTACATGCTGCCTGCAGGAGCAGCCGCAGGCTCCACTCTGAAGTCCAGCTCTGACATCTATGTGTCCCCACACTAACCGAGAGGCCTGTTAATGGAAGCATGACAGCCTTTGATCAGTGCAGCTTTGTGTGATGATCAGATGAAGGTGTATGTCTCCTCCAGCTCCACGTCTCAACAGGAGTCTGTATCTGTGTGTTAGCAGAGCTGGTTTGGCTGAGGAGCAGGTCTCAGCCCGCAGGGGCACGTGAGGGCGTCAGCGGGGTGCAGGTGGGGAGCTCTGAGCGCGGTCATCGATCACTCCACAGCAGATCACAGCCACATGCTGTTTGTGACAAGGTCAAGGAAATCGGAGAAAACGCTCACATCCACCTCTGAGTGGATTTTTGAGATGATGCAGACATTTGAGCGGCTCTGACGCCTCGTCCTCATGTGTGTATAATCCAGCCACTGACTGTATGTTTTTACTGTGAGCAACGTCATAGCCAACACAGAAACCCACAACAGTTTTATGACCCATGATGTTGCAGATGTGCACCTGCACAAAGGGCTCAGGGGGGACTCTAGGTCCACCCAGGTCTGTCCACAAAAACCTTTTTTTGGCTCCTGAATGGCTCACATTTAGTTTCTATGTGTAAGGAGATGACCTCATCATGATTTGCTGCTAAACAAATAAAACTGAATGAAACTGTCCTGACCCTTGACCAGAATCGGCCTAATTACTGAGATTTAAAGAGAGAAACAGCTTCCTCTCCATCCTGTCAGTGACTCACATGGGACCGTAACAGCTGACTGAGCCGTACTTTCAGCCATAAGGACATTAACAAATGATGTCCCAGCAGGCTTTGCAGCATCTGCTTCGGTCTTCAGCTGGAACAGAAAGTCCAGGTGTGAGCAGGTCAACAGGGACGACAAAGGTTGAGTGGAAGATTCATGAGTCACCTGTGAGGACTCACTGTTCATGTGTCTTCATGAACAACTCGTTCATATTAATGATGTTTATTTGTGTGACAGTGGAGTCTCCTCCCAGGTTGTGGGTCTGAACCCAGGTGGACCCGGGGCCTTTCTGTGTGGAGTCTGCATGTTGTCCCTGTGTCTGTGTGGGTTTTCTCCTCCCACAGTCCAAACTCATGCAGGTCAGGATTAGGGTCTGAACCCAGGTGGACCAGGGGCCTTTCTGTGTGGAGTCTGCATGTTGTCCCTGTGTCTGTGTGGGTTTTCTCCTCCCACAGTCCAAACACATGCAGGTCAGGATTAGGGTCTGAACCCAGGTGGACCCGGGGCCTTCCTGTGTGGAGTCTGCATGTTGTCCCTGTGTCTGTGTGGGTTTTCTCCCCCCACAGTCCAAACACATGCAGGTCAGGATTAGGGTCTGAACCCAGGTGGACCCGGGGCCTTCCTGTGTGGAGTCTGCATGTTGTCCCTGTGTCTGTGTGGGTTTTCTCCTCCCACAGTCCAAACACATGCAGGTCAGGATTAGGGTCTGAACCCAGGTGGACCCGGGGCCTTTCTGTGTGGAGTCTGCATGTTGTCCCTGTGTCTGTGTGGGTTTTCTCCTCCCACAGTCCAAACACATGCAGGTCAGGATTAGGGTCTGAACCCAGGTGGACCCGGGGCCTTTCTGTGTGGAGTCTGCATGTTGTCCCTGTGTCTGTGTGGGTTTTCTCCTCCCACAGTCCAAACACATGCAGGTTCGGTTGGTTGGTGACTCTAAATTGAATGTGAGTGTGTGTCTGTCTCTGTGCCTCAGCCCTGTGATTGGCTACTGATCTGTCCAGGGGGGACCCGCCTCTAAACCACTGCATCCTGGGACTGGAGCTGAGATGTTCTGCTCACACTTAATGAGCTGCACTTCTGGAGATGCTTCATGAACATGGGCCTGGTTTTAAAAGTGGATCTGGAGACAGAGTCTTTCTACAAGGCAGAGACTGGAGGCCCTCTCATAGCTGATGTTCTTTAAATCAAATAATGTAGATCTGCTGAGATAAAGTGGGACATTAAGATCAAGTGGAGTCAGATGATGGACGTTGAAGTAAACATGTAGACTTGACTGCAAACTGTTACAGTCTGAAAACGTATTTGACTGGAGCGACTTGAGCTGACGGAGTAACTGAGACCAGGATGCAGCAGCTGAGTTTCGTCAGAGCTGATCCCCTGTAAACAACAGAAACATGTTGATCCAGCATCAGTGTTTCGCAGGAGGAACATCTGTGCTTCCTGTGAAAAAGGAGAAACTTCCTCTGTGTGTGTGTGTGTGTGTTGAAATCCTCACAAAGCGCCATCCTCTGGTTTCTCAGACATGAACACCAGGATAACAGCGAACAAGCGCTCTCTCCTGTCGCCATGGATACCATATCCCGTCAGGCAGCCGGGGTCACGGCACATCAGAAACCTCCTTAAAACAGACCCGCAGGACTTATTGTTCCTCTGCTGGTCTGTGTGTTGATTGTGATGAGTTTCAGAACCTGTCAGGTGAGAGCCGCAGCTCTTTTCCTCACGTCTGACATGAACTTTGTGATGACACGCAGACAAAAAGAGAAGCTATGGAGCTACGAAGCTTTGCCTCTGACTCACAGAGCTTTATGAGCAAACACTGACACATTGATCGGGGCTCGGAGTCTAAATTTGGCAGAGGAGGAGAGATGGGGAGGGGGGGTGAGACCTGTCAGATGGTGAAAGGGCAGAGATGATGACTCCAAACACCGACTCACCATCTGTGTTCTGACAACTCGTGGTCCGGTTCTTTCTTCTGAGCTCCAGCTCTGGACTCTCAGTTCTGACCCGCTGCATTGAGCAACACACAGAGAACCTGTCTTTTTACTGACGGGACTAAACTGTCCTGTCCCTGCATATTTCAGACCAGAAACCTGTGGGCACACAAAGCCAGTGAGGGCCAGGGCTCAGGTCAGACCAGGAAAAACCTCAGAGGACAGACCACAGATGTGCACAAAGAAGGTGGAGGGTTAGAAACTATAACACTTTATATAACGAGAAACTATAATAGTTTTTCAAAACAAACGTTCACAAAGGGTCTGAACATTTATAAAGAAAACGAAGACACGTGAATAGTCTGAGCTGGTGGTTCACACAGGCTCAAACAGGCTCAAACAGGCTCGAGGCTGTGGTGTTGCTGCTATATCGACCCAACACAGTCAGTTTTAACCAGGTGATAGTTGGTGTTGTTAAAACTGGGCACACAGAACTTGATCTTTTGCTGTGCACCCCCTCATTCAGATTTTCTTCTAACACCCCTGGCAGAAGCTAAAGGTCAATGATCGCTGACCCTGACCTGAGGACTGAAACACAGAGACTTATTGTGTTTCAAAATTCTCCTAAATGCAGCTTTTCCAAGTTTGTTGAGTTTGGCCTCGTTGCTGTGGAGCTGTTTGTCCATATGAGGCAGAAATGATTAAAACACGCCTGCAGGACTTAAGGGTTATATCTATAATGTGATCAGAAACGAAAACATTTCAGTTCTAATAAGGGGGAAGCACAGCAGCACAGTGGTTAGCACTGTCTCCTCACAGCGAGAAGGTTCCTGTTTAATCTCATGTGGGGTCCACCAGGGTTCAAGCCCACAACCTGCTGCTGGGAGGAGACAGCGAGACACCACTGCTCCAACGTGTCGAAAGGAGAAAATAAAAGATAAAATCTGAACAGTGTGACGGTGTCACGTCACTGAAGCTCAACTGTTCTGTTTCAGGATTCTGCTCTTTTTTGTACATTGATGTCGACCTGAAGATGTTTCCAGTCTGACTCTGCTTCACTGAACCCAGATCAGCCCTGGCAGGTTTAATCTCTCTCTCACACACACACACACACGCACGCACGCACGCACACACACACACACACACACACACACACACACACACACACACACACACACACACACACACAGTGTGTTTGTGAGCAGGCCAATGCTGCCACCTGCTGACAACCTGCACAACTGCACAGCACAAAGCTCCTCACTGTCCCACACTCTCTTCTCTCACATGATGGACGGACGTAATGAAAAGATGCAGGAAACAACAGACAACCTGCTTTAAATCTGATGCTGAACTAGAAAACATATCAACATTAGAGTACACAGTACTGCATGTTGTACTGCACAAGGTACTACCAGGAATAAACCAAGGAGTAAAATAGGGGTGTACACTTTCAAACCAGAGCAGCTGTTAAATCTGTTCAGCAACAATCTGAGCACTTTACTTCATGTATTTTATTGTTTCACACCTTTAATAGGTTTTAGTTTATTCATGCATTTTATTGTTACTGCCTCGTGTTTAATCTCACTGTCCATTTATTTTGTTGACAGAGAAAACAGATCTGATATTTAGAGAAAACGCTGAAGTGAATCTACTCACAGCTGCTCGCCATCTGTCGCTCTGGTGTCCAGAACCAGATACACGGATCCAAAACTTCCTCGCCCCAGACTCTGCAGGATGTTGTATCTCTTAGCAACCAGAGGCTGACCCGACTCCAGCTCCTGAAACCTGGGCATCCTTTGTGCTCACCTGAGGACCGAGGACAGGTTCACTGCACATGGGCTCACACTCGTCCTGGAAACTCAAGGCAGAAAAAAATAATAAATGGAAATAATAATATTAATTATATTATAATTATAATATTATTTAGTATAGGTAACTATGGTCTTGAATTAATATCTGAGAAACTGCCACGTTGCAAAATTAATAGAACCATCCAAATAGTCACCTGTCCTGAAAAAGGTACACATTTTATTTTGAAAACCCCGCATTAAGAATAAAGGTCTTTTATTTTGTTGGTGTGACCGGATTTTAAAAAGTCTTATTTTATTGACGCTCTGTCCGACAATGGAACTAGACGCATCAGGGCCTGTATTTCAGCGGTAAATCGGTTGTGCATCAAACTGAAGGTGGATGACGGTTGTTCACGATAATAAACCGAGAAAAGAGAGGAACGGCGGTGACACCGTGATGTCCGATAATAGACGCACAGCTGCTTTACAGACTTTAACAGAAACGTTTTCCTCTGAAAAGCTTCGGTTCAGGTTAATAAACAGGTGTGCTGTGACGTGTCGTGCTGCTCACCTGCACAGGACGAGATGGCGTACTTCCGTGTTTGAGTCGGTTTCCATGGAGACCGGAGACCCCTCCCCCCACACAGGTGATATATTTGTTATCTGTTGTGTGACACAGTGAAATTATAAACCTGAGAACTGTAACCTCGTCTGAAAACCGTCTGTCTCACCTGCTGTGGTTTTCTCAATGGTCAGTTCGTATAATATATAATTATAATAATTATAATACATAACATAACACCCCCCCCCCCCCCCCCCAATCAGGGTTTCATTTAGTAAAAGGTGCAGAAATGTGAACACTGTGCTGGTGTGGGGACCTTAACCCTTCAGACTGTTAATAAAATCAAATCAAAACCTCTGATTGTATTGATCATCACTGATAATAAAATCTGCTGCTGACTCTCTCTCTAAGTTCAGGAAACAAAGCGTCCTCTGGAGAGCGAGCTGTGACTCAGATTTCACATTATGCCCTGCCCTCACTCACTCTGCAGTGGGGGGGGGGGGGGGGGGGGGGGGGGTACAGCCACCACAACAAACAAACAGCATGAATGTTGTTGTTATTGCTGTCTCACCTGCAACATGCTGCAGGATTATTAATGTTTCTATCTCAGAAAACATCGAACTGTAAAACATGTGGCACTGAGCCAGAGGCAGGTTCACAGCCTTTCAAAATAAAACAAACTGCTCATTAATAATTGTTAGAGAATTTTTACCAGCAGGACCAACAGGCCTCTGGTCACTATTGCACAGACTCTGGATGTAAATGTGTCATACAAACAAAATAGCATACTCAGAATATTAGTGACACATCGTCATCTTCATCTACAGTCTATGTTCTCATCTCCAGATCTAATTATCTTCAGTGTGAGACCTGATGTGGCTCAGAAAGACGAGGGAGCTCAGCTGGAAACAGTCCAAGCCTCGTCTATGTGCCATATTTCTATTCAAAATGCCAAATTTCACCAGACGGCTACGAATTTGCAGAAACGACAACATCCACTTACCTACATCCCAGAGCTTCCTTTTGTCCTTCTTCAGGTGATCTGAAGCACATACAGTACCTGCAGTCTGCTACACACAAATAGATGTTCCATGACGGACACCCTGCACCTGCTGGCAAAGCTTATAATGGTTTCCAGTACTCGGTGTAAACACAAGAGCAGAGCTGCTGCTGGTTTCCATCACCTGCCGGTGTTTGCACAAGCTGCCAAGTAAAGACTCATGACCGAGAATAACCCAGTCCACCTCTGTCGCTGAAAGAATATCCATGTAAACAAGGTGAATGCTAGATATTTGAACTTGTTTACAGTCCTGAAGGACCAACAAAATATGAATGATCTGGTGAATAATGAAACTAATTACTAGTATTTTAATTTTCATTTTAATTTTTCATTTTCCAACTATTCGACATCAACAAATGAGCTAAAACAAAAGCTCAGAGAAGGACAGGTAGGGTATACACTGATTCTGTTAAAAACTAAACTCAAGTTGTTTTTAGGGTTTTTCTAAAACAAGGTTTGAATTGTCCATTTACCATGAAAGTCCAAGTGTAAAACTCAAAGCCAGAAAACGTTGATGGATTCTCAGCATTTCATCCTGTGTGGTTACTGTAATGGCTGACACAGAAAATTATAATAATTTATATATTTTATATTTCATTTTCATTATGTAGATAGAAGTGTCACCTTGTCAAATCCAGGGGATGCGGTGTTCCACAGGGAACAATCTTTGGACCATTTCTCTTTCAAAATGTAAATAAATTATTTATTTTTTCTTGTATCCTGAAGATGAAGCTTAAGTTCAAACATTCTACATTTAGTTCAGACTAAATGGATTTTATTTACTGAAAGTAGCTTGACCTAGTCTTCTCATTGTCACCCATGACTGACAATAAGTCAGAATCCAGCATTTACTTTCACGAAAGTATTATCAACAAAATGTATGTAAAAAATTCAGTTTTGCGTCATGTGGTTAGGACTGTGTCAGTGTCCCATTGTTTTTAGTTGTATCATTTATTATTGCAGACACTTTAATCAATTAGCATTAATACAGTAGCCAAATGCAGTAGGACTTTATGTAGAGAGTAAAGGTAAGTGCATAAGTTAGAAACTGTCTAATTACTTTTTAAAATCAGCATTATTAATAAAATTCAGTTAAGCAGTAGAAGCACACAGGTCAGTTTATTTCTGAATGTCCACGTCTTGTGGCAGATTAATGTGCTGTTTTTTTCCCTGATTGTAAAGTTGACCTGTGTTTGTTTTTCAATGATGGAATCAGATCAAATCTTTTTTGGCTTTTCTTGTGTTTCATACAAACTTGACATTAGTGTGAGACAGAAATGGTGCAATGAGCCTTTAATTTACAACATGCAACAAACAGCAACTTGTATTTAAAAAATGTAGAAAAAGAACACAAGTCATGTGAGGTCTTTGCGATGTGACATATATAATACTGTGGATACTATATATTTTAAAATATAATAAAATCACTTCATCACCAGCAGAAACAACTTGCGATTTTTAATCTGGGTCCGTTTTCTTCAGTTTTTCTTCACTGAAACCATGTCGGCCCATTAGCTTGCACGTGGCAGGTTAATGGATCAATCGTCAACAGAACATTAAGGCACTTTGGAGAAAAACCTAAATAACCAAAAATATCAGGATGTTTGAGTCCACTGGGCTTGGACCACATCTGTGTCACTTCATGGTTTAGCTCTAGTACTGATCCAGGACTGTGAAAGGACATGTCTCAGATCCCAAACCAAATGTTTTATTGGAAGAATGGTGAGAATACAAAATCACTAGCAGCTAACAGCCTCATTGACAAGGAAAGGGAAAACAATCCCCTAACGTATCAAAAGATGTTACATAGTACATAATAATACTTTAGTAACTTCAGACAATACACACTGTCAATGTCAGTATTGATATTTTGGATTTTGGCCCTGTAATACTTGGTATTACATATTTTTCTATTCGAGTCGGTACAAACAACATAAACGCACCTAAATGTAAAGTTTGGATTTACATTCTTGAATTTGAAAAGACCAGATTGTGAAACAGACTCACCTGAGGGTGAACAGTTTTATTACCTGGTGCTAAGAAAAGATCGGAAGATCATGTGATACAATCAAATGGTCCACGAGAGCAAATGATGATTGAGGTGTTTTGTTTTACACCTTCTGATCAGTTTTTTGAAAGGAGGCCTGTCATTCAGTGAGTTTGTATATTCACTATTCCATTCACATAACAGGAGGAGCATTTGCTCTTGGTCTTTGTTTCAAAGATTTGTTTTTCCCTGTGAGATGTTCATCTTACACCATAACCCACTGTAAGATGATCCTGGATCAGTACGTATAAACCACCAGACTCCAGGTCCGTCTACAGTATCTCCCAGTGGACCAACAGCCTTACATCAGGTCACTTTGCATCAGTGAGAAGATTATCAATAAGCATCAGAAAATACACACAGGCCTGAATAAAAAATGTAAACAGCCTGGTTGTGTGAGGAGCCTGAATCAATCTCTGGTCCAAGTCTGTGTGGAGAAACATGGATGGTGACCACAGAGTTTTGATCATCAGCAAAGATCAAGCCTCTTTCCTGAAACTGACAATCAACGACCAAACTCTGATCAATTAACAGATTCATTCTGGTTCCACACAAAACGCCCAGGCAGCAATAAACAACCCAGTGGTTGGGTCAAAAAATAATGGATGCACCAAAGAAAGTACTGAAAACTGATACCAGAACCGGACATGATGGAACAGACTGGTATATCAAAACATGTTCAAGGTACAAATACAAAATTGTGAAACAAATTAAAGCACATTGTCCAAATCTAAACAGATCAAAACGATTTTCTCTCTGACAGTAAATATATTAATGAACATCAAGCTGAAATGGCATCGGTGCATCTTTAACAGAAATGAAGCTTTCACATGTCAAAAAAAAATCCAGTGCAAAGAAGCAGCAAATCCGTGAACGTGTTGGACCATCAGAGGAACGAAACTGAAACGTGGGAACATTTTGCTACATAAAAAACAGCTTTTGAATAGTTGTGAGTATAACAAGGTGTTAAACCAGAAGGACCCCTGGACACTGTGTGATTCTGCTCAGGTAACATTTATTTTCAACTGATGTGACAAATGACTGATGTGTTATTTATATATATAATGTGTCCAAATATTGTTCTGCGTTGACAAATAAACCAAAGTTACTAATTATCAAAATAGTTTCATAATATTTTTCCTATGATTGATTATCTGATTAATAAACTGATTGTTTCAGCTGTAATCACCAGACCTGCTGTTTTCACACAGTGTGCAGGGGCACCAGGGGTAGGACGATAACCTGCAGTGAAACATTCAGTTTTAATCCAATTAGACGTGAATCCTCATTCTGTGCTGCTGCAGAGGAGACGCAGAGACACGTTCAGTGCAAAATCTGAAGCATCACATTAAGATATTTGGCATCTGATCGACAGTAAGGCAGTAACAGTTTTACAGCATCAACAGTCTGAAGCAGGGAATGGCAGGAAAGTCTCCAATGAATCACAGACCACACCAGTGATTTTCATTCAAGCCTCTGCCAACACACAGACTTTCAATAAAAAAAATCTCATTTTTAATTCTACAAACATTTCTCCAGCAGAACTGATTCAGCAGCAGAAATTATTTGTCACTCAGCGTTTCCTGAACTTCCCAAAATGGACGTAAACAGAGGTCTGGTAAACTCTTAGTAAATATGGCACAGATTTCAGTTTTTACCAGGTCAGGAAGCTAAATGTGCTAACTTCGATATGTACACAATAAGGTTTAAGTTCTAAAGTCAGTAACTACCTAATCATTCCTCTTGATCAAACTAACACGCCTCATGTTTTTATTGTTCATCCAACAAGCTATCAGGGATTTCCTGTCTGAGGCAGGCTAACAGGTCAGAATCCACTGGCTGGGCTAAAATGAGCTTGTCTGCTAATGCTAGCATAGAACTGAAGCAACATGATGTTTCAGTCATGTTGTTGCTATGTTAGCGTATGCTCTGTATACTCTGGATCAAACTTTCATCTTCGTTCACGGGCGATTTACCTTTTTCTGTAAAGTGAAACCACGTCAACGTCAACGTTCATGAAGTTCAAATAAAACTAAACTGACTAATGCTAGCATTAGCTCGTCAGCTAAGAGCTACGCTGAGCTTCAGATTTAGCAGAAATGCTTTTAGCCTAACAACAATTCCATTGTTTTCAAGTTTTTTATTTTATTTAAATAAAGCTCTTGTATAAAAGCATGTGCTTACACAAAAGTTTGTGATCTCCGGCTTCTTAATTAAAAAAGGGTTTTGTAATAAAACCATTAACAAAGGTATCACAAAGGTTTTGTTTGAAAGGGTCAATATATAATAGTCACTTCTACATCTTCAAACTAACTACTCTAACGTGGGTAATAGCTGATATGACGCTGCACAGTCAGTCCATCAGAAATGTTTGTAGAACTAAAAACAAGCTGAATGTAAATCTGCTGCTAACGAGACGTTTGTTTAACGGCACAGATGCTGTGATTGGTCAGAAACGTCTGGAGCCGGGGCCATATGCTGTGGAAATCCCTGCACATAGATTAATGGCGTGTAACTACAACATACAGGGATAAAGGTATTTTCACGTTTTTCTTGTGCTTTCAGTCAGAATTGTCCAACGGCTGTGCAGAATATTTACAGTATTTTCACAATTTCTCTGACGCCTGTCACTAGTCTGTGCTTTTGTTTAGCTCGTGTGATAAATAACTGCTGCATGTCTTTAAAGCTTTTATAAAACAAGTACAATTTAGAGCTTTAAATGCTGGACCCTTATTCTGAAAGTCTCAAACCTTCAAATGAGTTTATTAATCTGACTATACATTTTATTGAACCATGCATGTTTTTTATATGAGTACATAGAGTATATTGTATTATAACATGTATTATTGATCTATGTGTCCATTTTATTCTTTTCATGCATGTGGTTTTTTACTGTGCATTTGATTATTCTTTCACACATACGACATAGTTTCCCTTTTATTTACTGATCTGTAGGTTTATTCAGCTGCGTGTAGATTATCACTGCCTATATTTTATTAACATACTTTTCATTCAGCCATATGTTTTAGTAATCCGCCATTTTATTTATCTCTACACACATTTGTGTGTAAATTTTATTCCACAGATTAATTTTATTAATCCGCTCTAAATTGAGATGTATTGATCCGTACATACCTTTATAATGTTTTATCAATCACTATCCTTAGAATTCATGTAGAAAAGTTTCAAATCTGTTTTATTAGAATCTGTATGTTTTATTACATGTTTGTTATTTGTTTTATTCGACACTTGATTAATCTATAGATGTTTTATTAATCTGTGCAAACACATTTCCACGTCAGTACTTTTCATATGACCCCTGGCAGGCTCCACACGATAACCATGACTTTATTTGGACACTGTGCTCTGTCTGCTGCACCATTTATGTTACTGATGTGCCATCTGACTGCACTGTGGAAAAAATTGTAAATTAGATTTCTACAAGCACCAAGAACGGCCGTACGGGTTTTGTCCATTTGAAAAACTGGACTGGATCTCGTAGTAAACTGTAATAAACACTGCTCAGAAGGTTTTGATGCCGACGGCTGCCGGAGCTCACGGCAAACTGATTTCCACAGAAGACAGTGTGGAGAGTTAATGTGATGCTTACAGGAGATACTGCCCCACACAGAGAAAGATTTAGTTCACTCTCATAAAAGCTAATGTCATTTTACCAGTGGCAGCTAATAACACTGCAGCGATTGAAGGATAAAGACTGGTGTTACTCTGTATTTTATTTATTCTAAATAAATCCTACGTGCAGACTCAACTTTCTGACTTTACTCTGCGGCTCTCAGCTCCAAGCACATTGGCTGAAGATGGAAACCACAGTGTTGAATTTTAAAGGGGCTTATATTTTCTTAAAACACATGGGCGCTGTAGTTTTTATTAAAGTTAGTCAAGTTGAATAAAACTGCTTGGTGGTGGTAGTTTGGCTCTGCTAACAAGAAGCAAAATACAGATCAACACCAGACTTTTCTTTGAATCACACAAAGATGCAGCACTTCAGTTTTTGGCGTTTGCACATGCTAGCATTTACATTTTCATTGTGCCATATACAATTTTCAGCTACAGCTTTTTAGCACACATGAACCTTTGAGCCCTGAGTACTGTTTTAGCATGCTAACAGAATCACTGGCATCCAATGACTTTCAGTAAAACATTAGCTTGTCAACATTTGTTAGCAAACTAGACTCTAGATATTTTAGTGTGCTAGCCAAAATTAGCATGGCAGGCTAACAGGGCTATACTGTGCATTACTGTAGACGAGGGGACTTGTGGTCCAGCATTTACTCAGCTTGAAGAATTTCCAAAGAAAAACATAAAAGTTGGAATGGAATCGAGCACATTAAGCTGGATTTTGTTCGAGAGGCGAGCGGAGACTGTGGATGCACTCGAGTGACGTGTGAGGTGAAATCATCTGGACGTCGAACCTTCAGAGCTAAACTTCCCTAAAAAGCTTCTCTGAACCTTTGATGGCAGGTGGTGGAAGCAATTTAAGACAATTTAAGACACAATTTAAGACACTTGCCCTAGTGAGGTGAGGACAGGAAGCAGCAGGGATGATGGGAAATGTAGTCCTAACAATAACACCTGGTGACTGCTCACAGTGATTCTGTGATACATCGATGGCTAAAATGCAACACTGAGCACCTTTAACATGAAACTATGACTTGATAAGACTTGATGAGGAATTTAAACATGACTGGGAGTAATACTGCAACTACTGTCCTCTCTGCTTTTACTGGGATAGTCAGGGATATTTATGTTTCAGGCTATTAACAATGACCACTGGTCCTGGATAAGCACTTCTGTTACCTCTGCTGTATGAGATATAATCCAATCAGGTCAATTATCCAGGTGGTTGCCAGGCAGAAAATTGGTCAGGACACAGCGACTGGCAACACAGCCGTCTGGTTTCTTCATTAGGGATCACTTTTACACTGTTGCACCTGGAGGGAAGGATGGGAGGAAAAGGAGAAAAGGGTGAGGAGGGAAAAAGTTCTGCTGCCAGTAGAGTGAAAATCTTTTTCATGTGAATCTGGGTCACAAGTCTGACCTAGGTTTGGTTTTTTAAAGAGCCCATTCACAAAATGATGAGTGCTGGTAGCACTGCTACCTCAGTGTCATAACCAGTCAGATAGCAGTCAGAGCACAGTAGGTGATAGAGCAGTCGCTTGTTATTCGAACTCTAAAATACTGTTTGAACGTAGGCTAAAGCTAAATAAACTGCTCAGTGAAGTAAGCTAATCCATAAAAAGGCTGATTATGACACCGGAGCATCTCAGAAGCAGTTTCAGGACAAACTGCGGGAGGTAAAACGCTAAACAAAGAAACATGAGGAGCTGAAGTTTACAAATGGACCTGAGACCTGAAGAGGTTTCACATTTCATCCAACAAGCGAAGCCCCAGGTATTGAACATTAAAGCAATAATTCTCACTGCTCCAACTCAGCCCTTAACGTGTCAAATAAAGAAACGTCATTAATGTCGTATGGCTGCAGGCAGAGCTGAGCCCCTCACATCACGTCTTGTGTTGGATGTTTGTTCTGCATCTTATTCTCTGAGGAGATGAATGTGTGTTTCCAGCTGTAATGACACATGAGGAGCTGCTGCTGTGACTCACCAGTCTGATGAGGACCACAACTCGCACTGTAGGATGTCCACAAATTAATGGCCATCAGGAACGTCGCTATGAACCCAAACACCTGCAAAGAAACACGACAGAGTCCATGTTCAGATTAATCCAAAGGTCACAGCAGATGTTTCTGTACTTTCTGCAAAGTCTCCTTTGCAGACAAACATCATATTTCTCAGGAGCTCCCAGATGAAATGAATCCATAAAATCTAAAAACTGATCTTCAGATGTGTGAAGAGATGCAGGTCAGATTAAGGACCATAAAGAAACGCAGGAATAATGTCACCACTGAAGAATTTAATGTGACTTCCTGTAATTAGACGCAGGGCAAAGTGACAGAGGCCGGACGGACGGAAGTCCCAGCAGGTTTTAATAGTTATTTTTCAGGGTGGAGGGTGTTTGGACAGAGCAACCACAGACACAAACACAGTCAGTGATCAAAAGATCAACACTGACATCCGACAAATTTGAGAAGTTTTAAATTGACTGATAAGACACTGTTTAGCTAAACTCTACCAGAGGATGAAACTGGAACTGGAAATCAGCCTGTTGCTGTCACTGAACATGAAGGTACAAAGGACGTTTAGATTGTTTTTTCCACCAGCTGACCTGTTCTGATCCCCGTTTATGGAGTTTGTTACAAGAGTTACATCCAGTAATTCCATCTTTTCATCCCTCCCAAAGAATCTGTGGTGTTTCAGGGGACACGGTGAATTCTGCAGCGGGATCGAACAGGTCCGCTGTGGTTTTTATTCCCCACGGTGCTGCTACAGGTTCAGCCAGGTCACTTACCGATCCGGCCACCAGCGCTGAAACTCCATGACCCTTCACAACTGCCATGATGGAGGCGATAAGGATGAGGATGGAGCCCACAAAGTAATGAAAGAACTCCTGAAACAGCAGAAACAGGTTTGTTCTGTGAGACACAAACTTTCTGATAATGTTTCTGCTCAACACGGCACAGTCTGATGTCCGACATTAAACATCTCCGCACTGATCTGGTGATCTGCAGATCACAACCCTGTTTTAGACACAAACACTTGTACCAAGGCTTTAAATGACTAGTTCAAACAGATCCACCCTACACCTGCAAACATCGGTTTTCAGCTGTACTTAGTCATGAAGGCTGTTGTGTCTCTGAACGTCACCTTCGTCTGGACCAAAAGGTGCCACTGAACGCACCACACAGACTCCAGCCCACTGCCAACCAGATCGTACGTTCTGCGTCTGATGAGAGGAAATACCTCTCCACACCAGCAGGGGGCGGAAGTCTGTATCGGTCATTCAAATAGGGACAGTGGAAGACCTACACTGCAGATATACGGAGTGTGATCATCTTCACACCACAGACGGTTTATTGCTGCTTCTGATCCAGAACAGGTCTGAGAAGAAGCTGCAGGTGGAGCTGCTGTTGGCAGGAAAAGGTGGAGGAGAAAAATGAGGAGAAACTGGACTAAATAAGTCAAATCATGGAGACTACAGTGACGCTCAGAGCTGAACAGCCAATCAGAGCGCTCTCTCTCACCGATGGATCCGGCACCAATTGTTGTGTTGAGACTAAGCCCTTGTTGATAACATGATAATTTCAAACATAATAAACAGATGAATCTACAATACAAACATAAAAACTCTCCACAGAGCAGCCGGTGTCTGGTCTGCACTTCGGCTCAGTGTCCTGAGGGACCAGCAGAAGACACCAAGACAAATACAGTCTACGTGATCCAACACGTTCATGTCTCACCCTGAGACTCTGAAGCTCAAGCTCAGATTAATCCACTTTGAATTCGGCCGGTTTGACAATCGGCTGGAAGGAAACTTGTGGATTTGGTATTTACACAAGCAAACAACATCAGGAAGTGCAACAACATCGACGAGGAGATAAAGATCAGACCTTTTTCCAGCTCGACAGGCGAAGACACATTAGTCTCTGTTCCTGTTGTGTGTGACGCTGCTGATCAGCAGCAGTGATAGCGAGAAGAGACTAACGTGCACGGTGCTCGTCACCCTGCAGCTCTGACACCACACGCACGTGCACACAAGGGTGTCTTCGTTCCCCGTGGGGCCTTTACATTGACCTCCACTCGTTTCCTGGAGACTTAACCTTTCACCTTTCACTGACCTCACACCTCACCATAAAACGGACACCACACCATGTGTTCGGTCCCGCTCACCGTCAGCGGCCAGTTGATGCAGGGCATCTTCAGCTGCAGCCTGAACAGGTGCATGAGGAAGAAGATGAGGAAGGCGATGAGGAACCACAGCGTCACCACCTCAAAGTACTGGAAGGTCGCCCAGCTGGGCCAACCCCGGACACAGTGGACGCACAGGAAGGCGACCAGCAAGGCAAGCTGGGAAAAAAGCAAATCAGAAAAGTTAAATTATTCTTCATTTTTCTGTTTTCATCAAATTTCAGGTGTTAACTCAAACCAACATGTTGGTGCGTCTGTTCCTGACTTCCCTCCTCTGTGGCTCTAAGCCCATTAGTTCCTACAGGATCTTTAAAAACTGAGCATTAGTGGGGACTATTTTCCCTGGCGGATGAGCCCACATGTAGTCCTTAATGAGGGCTGGTGGCAGCAGGACGGTACAAATGTGTCCTGGATCACAGAAAACTGAAGACCTTTAACTGATTAATCCAAAGAGATTAATTGACTGAAGATAGTCTTTCTGTGTAGAGCTGCAGCGATGACTCTGGAAACTAAAATACTGAATATGTGGAAGTGAAACGAAAGGAAATGGATCTTTGGTTTGTTTTTAAAGGATCTTTGGTTTGTTTTTAAAGGATCTTTGGTTTGTTTTTAAAGGATCTTTGGTTTGTTTTTAAAGGATCTTTGGTTTGTTTTTAAAGGATCTTTGGTTTGTTTTTAAAGGATCTTTGGTTTGTTTTTAAAGGATCTTTGGTTTGTTTTTAAAGGATCTTTGGTTTGACTTTAAAGGATCTTTGGTTTGTTTTTAAAGGATCTTTGGTTTGATTTTAAAGGATCTTTGGTTTGACTTTAAAGGATCTTTGGTTTGTTTTTAAAGGATCTTTGGTTTGATTTTAAAGGATCTTTGTTTTTTTTATCAGACTTAAAGACTTTGAGGTCTGATTTTTTCTAGACGAGATGAATCATAACGTTAATCAATCAATAATAATGATTATTATTAATAACTAATTGTGCAGCGCTATAATCATCAGTAATTACCAGGAAACTTTCAGACCCAGTTCTACACAGACTCCACGTTAACGGCGAAGCTAACGGGTCGGGCCGGGCTAACGTTGGCTAATGCGGTCCGGGGATGTCGGAGTGAACCCACCCGGAGTTCCGCTCCGGCACCCCGGACCATGCCCGGACCATCCCCGGACAAACCCCGGACAAACCCCGAGTTATCCCGGTTTGTTGCAGCTGGACCGACTCTCACCATCTGTCCTATCTTGAGCAGTCCCGGGATGGTCCGGGTGTAGCCCGTGTCCAGGACACCGTCCCCGGACGTCCTGGTCGTAGTCGTCGTCGTGATGACCGTGTGCGGCATGTTGGCGGGAAGCAGCTCCGGTAAACAACACGGTAAATTAACGGTGGGAACCACCTCAGTGTCCGTCGTCTGGTAACGACACAGTCAGTCCGTCGGTAACGGGAACGGTTCACCAAGTTACACCGGATAAACACGTGCACTTCCGGAAACTGGTTTCACAATAAAAGTCACGTTTAGGAGCTGCCGTTGGACAAATCAATTAGTAATCAATTAATAAATATATACTGTGAGTTCATGTAGCTTAAATGTGTGGTGACATTTACTGTTACAGTGCTGTATTATCACCTTTATAAATGTTCATTTATCTTTAAATGTTTATTTATCTAACTTTGTAAATTATTATTCTAATTGTCGTTACTATTATAAAACAGTGTGTGACATAGACACGTGGTAACAGTCTGTTACTTTTCTGCAGGGAGAATGATCAAAAACAGACCCAGCAGGACAATAAACTGCTAAAATAAAGTTAAAGCTCTAACTAACACTGTGTTTCTGAAAGAAGGAAAAAAGCTTCATTTGCCATATTGTTGAACACACAGCAGTGAGTTCTGAGGGATTCCAGATACTGAGACATAAAGCCCTGTGGTTAAATAATATGATACATGAGTATTAGAAATGGAGGTAAACCCTGACAGAAACTTACTGCAGTGTCTGCAGGCCTTTATTTTGACATGAACATCCTGTATTCTGTGGTGTGGTGGCGGCTCAGTGTGTGAACCTTGACTGGACTCTGAGCTGTTCAGAGGTGTGGTCTGTGTCAGGAAACACTGCAGCAGCTTCACCTTCAGCCCAGACACACTGGGATGGTGTGTGTGTCCTGTGTGTGTTTATCACACACACAGGACACACACACACACTGACCAGGAGACCACGTCCATTTTAGATCCCCTCTCGAGTTAAAAAAGTAAAACATCTGGTGTCAGATCTTCGGTTCTCCTTCAGTTCCTCTGCTTTGCCTGTGTCTGACATTTAAAACAAGTATTCAAATTAAACCCTCTGGTCCTCAGCAGCAATAACTTTACTTAAAAGCAATAAAAAGCTTCTACTCTGCTGTTGCAACAAAGCAACTTGCCCATTGTGGGGCAAATACAGGTTTTCTTATCTTATAAAGATTAGAACAGGAACAAATCAACACAGCTCAGAAGATTCTGTGAAATAAAAAGAAGAAACTAAATCGGATTTCAAAAAGATTACTCAGGACCATTTCCTGGCGCCGACTGAGAGAAGCATCACAGGTTCCTCTTACTTTGTGTTACTGAAACCTTCAGCCCGTCTTGTTGGCTTCATTAGCAGTCGCCCAGTAAATGACACGAACTGTTCTCAGTCATATTTTCTCAGAATAACCAAAAACACTTCACAGCTTCAGCTCTGATGCTCTGCAAAGACGCTGCAACACGACTTTTATTAGCTTGTGACGTCATTTTTTCCATGTTGGTTAGAAAGTCTTCACCCAGAGTTCACCAGTTTCCACCTGTAAACTCAGATCAGCCATGAATAGACTCTGCTGTTGTTGAGCCCAGAGTTGGGATCCCTGAGGATCAGGGACGATCTGTCTCCAGAAACATCATTTATCTGTCTGGTCTTTTCCATCCAGGACGAATGTTCCTCGTCTTTACAGTTTGGATCTCCCAGACCATCTGAGTCACAGTAACCCTAAACCTCCAGGAGGAAAAGCTAGGAAGACACAGGGAGAAATGAACGACTGCTGCGGGGCCTGGACCCTCAATGGCCCCTAGGTTCACTGGCTGGTGGGGGGGCAGTCAAATGGTTCTGTTTAGGACGTTCTTAAGGGCTTGTCACACCACAGGCCCCAGGAGAAACCGTCTTCTGTGTGGAGGACGGTGTGAAACAGGTAGAAAGGCAGGTGAGCTGCATTCACCTGTAGCAGTGACTCTCCAGCACTGTTCCAGTTTGTAAGACCTCACAGTCCAACCCAGACCCTGCAGGCCCCACATACAGCAGAATTTATTTCCCCTCTCCTCTTAAAACACCCAGGGGTTCATTCTCTTCATGCAGCTACATTAATGCTCCAGTTGGGAGAAATAAACGAGGAAGGATCTGATTCACACAGAGAAACTAGACTGAACCTCCCAGACTGGATTAGACGATAAACCTGTAGAGCCTCAGTTAATTCAGAATTTCAGCAGAAAGTCTGTAGCACAAACTCCTGAGGAGTCAGCAGGTTTTTCTGTGACAGCTTTAATTGACACCATGGAGACGCAACAACGACACTTCACACTTACAACCACATCCTGTGGCCACAAAGCGGTTAAACACACACCAGCGGATACACAAACGCACACAGTCACACTTTAGCAGCAGCAACAGGAAGTGAAGCTGAAACCTGCAGCAGCTCCTGGACTCAAAGTCTAGAAAGCTCTGGACTAATGCATCAGCTCCAGCTGAGCAGGGGAGACACAGGGAGTCACGTGATAACACAGGTGCAGTCACCTGGCCGCTCACCAGCTCTGGCTTCCAGGAGAGTCACCTGCAGGTGAAAGAGCCACAGCAAAAGCCTCAGCTGCACCACAGGCAGCAGCCGCTCTCACCAAACCACAGAGGCTCCTCTGGGGCTTCGTTGCTGTGTTTGAAGCAGCATTTACGGTACAGAGGAGAGTTTATTCCCGGAGACAGAGCGGGGCTCTTGAGGTAGAAATGATCTGATTGGATGAGTTAGACCTTCAAAGGGTGAAGACAGAAAACAACAGGAGCTTTTTGATCCAAATACAATTATTTTGGTTTCATCCATCCATCCATCATCTGTACCCCTTATTCCTTAGTCCTAACCAGGGTCCCAGGGACCTGCTGGAGCCTATCCCAGCTCTCTTTGGGTGAAAGGCAGGGGTCCACCCTGGACAGGTCACCAGTCCATCACAGTGTTTTGGTTTCATCAGGCCATAATTTCTGGTCTGTGCAGTGTTTCTTTCTGAACCAGTGGCGCCATCAGCTGGAGAGTCGGAGCTCAGCAGCTGCTCCTCCTCCACAGAAACACACAACACCAGCAAATATTTGCACCTGTTCCAAAAAGGTTGAAATAAACAGGCGTCATAAAGAATTGATCTGCATATGGACAGAGAAGACTCCATGTGTGGACTCTGGTGATTGTGTCGATGTGCATGATGAGCCCTGAGAAGACAACTCGCAGCTGAGAGTCTGAACTATTGTGGTGAATTATCTGTCCCAGCATCCTCAGGAACAAGGAGAGAGCTGATGAACCCTCAGGAGAAACCGACCACACCAGTCTGATCAGTCCACTGGTTGGACACAGCTGGGACACTGGTCTGGTTTTTGTTTGATGCTGCTGTGACAATATAAACATTAAAGAACACAAAGCTTGATTTTACCCACCTTTACGATGCTTCACTGAGCAGGTCTCTATTTTTAACGTAGAAAAAAGGAACCAAGCACTGTGCTGAGCTCACTGTCACATAAACACACAAAGTGAGAGTAAGAACAGAGCCAAACTTTCACACCTCAAATGGAAGATGAGCCACTAGACCCTGATATTCCAGCAATACTAGGAACAACATCAGAATAAAACTGCATCGTGAGTTTGTGTGTTACGGATCTAGGATGTGGATGCAGACCAGAATGATCGAGCTTCATCTTCAGTATTAAAGAAGAAGAAGAAGAAGAAGAAGAAGAAGAAGAAGAAAACTCTGACTCTGCTGCAACATCCTCAGCTGCTCAGCCAGAAGCTCAGTATGGAAATCCCCAAAAACTGAAATGTGCCTTTGAATAAAAAAGCATCAGTTTTCAGGAAGTGATGTGAATGTGTGACACAACCAAATCTAACTCGATATCTTTTCTCAGTCTGCCAAAAGAAAGAGAACAAGGCCGCGGTTCATTTTAACTGAAGAGGCTTTGTTATGAATTAGCAGCATGAATGTCACCTCATGCTGTGCAGCATATACACAACAACACAACCAAATACACACAAATACACAATATACACACATCATAAGATGCACATGACACACAGGTGAAAATCGTCAGTTTATTTTCTATAATGTCGCAGCTTAAAGACGGACTGAAGGTTTTGATTGCTCCTGAAAAAGAAAGAACACAGACTGCACCTTAGTGAAGCTGCTGTTTTCCTGCTGGTTCTTTCTAAAATAGAAAACAGGTGATTGGTTTTTCAGACCTTGTTCACTGCTGAATGTTCACAGACGAATAGAAAACACCTGAAATAGCAGAGTTGAATCCATTAAAGTCAGATTTTCATATTAAACAGTTTCATTCTCGTTCTTTTTGAAGCGCGGCTCAGTAAAACTGTTTTCAGTTCTGTTTGTGAGCACGGCGTCACACTCACCTGCCTCCTCTGGGTCGGAGTTTTTCAAACCCGCAGGTGTAGCTGCAAAGAAAAAAGGGCAGGGCATCAGAAGCAGCACCAGGCAGCTGCTTGGCCTGGACCGTTTGTTTCTTTAGCAAAGCAAAGGAGCGACATGTTCTGTTGTGCTGTGGGTCATTAATCCAGCTCAGAACAATGCAGATGTTGTGTTAGCCTTCAGTGAGTGCAGCTCTCAGCTATAAATATAGTAAATGTGTGTGTGTGGCTTTGTGAGTTCAGGACTCAGGACTCACAGGTCGGGGTCACGTTGACGGTCGTATAAACCAGCTGAACCTCAGTGTCGTTCTCGTCTTCACAGACACACAAGACAAACACAGACGACAGCAAATGTTCACAGATGAGTTTTGGGCATTGTGAGCGTGTTCAATGTGAGACGTGTAGATGGTGAATGTGTCTTGTGCTTTAACGCTGCCCAGACTCTGGAGGGCAGAGAACCTTTTCTAGGACATAGTCCAGGAGGTTTGTTTTCTAGCTTGATTTGTTTATGTTGCTTCCAACGTCTGTGCAAAAGAAGTAAATGTGTGATGTAGTTGATGTGATCAAAGTACAAGCTGCTGTACTTTCCATTAATGCAAATTATTACTGGGAAGATAAACCAGGTTGAACTCACCAACTTCAGTGTTGCCATCAACCGGAGAAGCTTCAGCTGGAGCTGAAGACAAAAGAGATGAAAGTTCAAACTAAAACCAAACTGGTTGGTTTGGGAAAGGGAGGTCTATGAGGAAAAGGGCGGTCTATGGAGAAAAGGGTGGTCTATGAGGAAAGAGTGGTCTATGGAGAAAAGGGAGGTCTATGAGGAAAATGGCGGTCTATGGAGAAAAGGGAGGTCTATGGAGAAAAGGACGGTCTATGAAAAGGGTTTTTGAACTGCAGACAGTGTCCAGGTCTGATGCTTTATTTCAGCACATACAGAAAGACGTCTGGTAACGTGGCCTTAGCCTCACAGCTCACCTCTGTTGTTCAGGCAGCAGACGGTGAGTCCTGCCAACAGCAGCAGAATGAGGCCACTCACGGTCAGAGATATTATCAGGGTTTCGTTGAGACTGGGTGGATACGTCATCTCTGCTTCACCCAGTCTGCTCTCCGCCCTGCAGGTCAGCACCTCCTCCTTAAGGTACGGCACAGAGCTGGTCACTTGGTACAGGCCGGACGGAAAGGTCTCGACCTGGTCCTCCACTTTGCGTCTGGAGGCCGACAGCCAGACGACCTTGGGCAGCGGGTTTCCCTCCACCTTACACTGCAGCCTGCTGGGGGCGCTGTCTGATGTTGTCTCCAGCACAGAGAGACTCAGGATCTCAGGTCCAGCTGAGAACAAAGCATCAAAGACAAAGTAAATTTGTGACTGTAGAAGTCATGGTGCTTGGATCCAGCTCTTTCTCTTGTTTGTTTCTTGGTTTGAACAATTTCCCAGCACAGAGCCACATTTTTCTGAGCTGACAGGAAACAACAAACAGCTGATCAGCTGCACAAGGTTTCCTTCCTGCTACCACACGTTCCCCTTTATATATTACTGATCATTTTTAAAATGCCACCTGTGGAACCAGCGATTATGCAGAAGCTCAGGACAAACTCACCATTTACATAAAGATGTGTCGCTTTTTGAGAAGTTTTGGATCCATCTAACTTCACTTTGCAGAAATATGTGCCATTATCAGTCAGTGCTACGTTCCTGATGCGGAGTGAGACGTCCGCCCGTCGAGGATCTCCACTCAGCGAATGTTTTAATCTGGAAGCTGAACAGTCGCTGAGTCCTTCCCTGGAGTCGTTTCTGACTTCACATATGAGGAGCGGCTGGGTGTTGGAGTCTCTGGCCAGCCAGCTCACGGTGATAAGTCCTGAGTACGTCTGCTGCCTGGAGTGGCTGAAGTAGCATCCCAGGATGGCGTCTTGTCCTCTGGAGACAGAGATGGTTGAAGAGACTGTGACGCTTAATGAGAAAGACCCTGAAGAGGAGGATCACACCGGGGTCAGCTCATGACACTTTGGAGTTATTTCACCCGTACGTTAGTACCTGATGACATTCCCCTTCAGCCTGTGCTGCACCAAACTGCCCATTAGTCTGTTTAACTAGTAAAACACTCAAATCCCACCAACATTACTGCTTCACATGTTTGGTCCCATCCCACACACACAGGATAAGTTCTTACCTGTGATGAGCATCGACAGAGTAAGAAGGAAAACCTGCTTCTGCTGCCACATCCTCCGATGGATCAGATTCAGAAAAGTCAAAACACTAAATATGTTGACCAGAAGATCAACATGAGGACTGGTTGTGAAATGTTTCACATGTGACTCAGAATTTCCTGCCAGTTTGGAAGAAGAGGAAGTAAAACTGAAGGTGTTAAAACAGGACCAGACGTTGGGCATTAGCTTTGTGTATTTTACACTGTTTTGATTTTTTCTTGTGTATTAGTGTGTGTGTGTGTGTGTGTGTGTGTGTGCTGGACATTATTGAGCAGTGACGTTTTAGAGCCTTTTCTCTGAAAACAGCTGATTCCAGCTGCAGAAAGTGACACTTAGACACACTGGTGTTATAAAACACTGAATCTAGCGTGTGCCAATAAGACTCTGTGGAAACACTGTGCAGTCTGTGCACCAGCACAGACTTTATATGCAGGGGATTTGGGTTCTAGTAGTGAGATTTCATCCGCTGTGCCCAGATCTCTCACCCTGATCAGGGACTTGGTGTTGCAGCCTAAACCTGCTGCCTACAGGGAGTGTGGAAAGTGTTGGATGAACCAGCAGGCTGAGCTCTAATTCAGGAGACCGTATAGGTTTGTGGACCAAAGTGCTGCAGAGCTTTTCCACTGTGGTGGAAACAGACTGTGCCATCTCTAAGCCCCGTCCAGTTTTGGTTTAGTCAGCGGAGTTTATTGTGTTTCACTCTATGCAGACAAACCAACGTCCTTCAGACGTGAAGCAAATATAAATAGAAGAAACACTGGGCTTTGTCTGGAGGTACTGAGTCACATGGATGACACACACACACACACACACACACACACACACACACATATGCAGCCGTAGGTTCTTCAGTCTCATCATGGACGTCCCGCTAGTCTGCAGCACTTTGACCCTGCTGTGTTCTGTTCTCACAGGTGAGCTGATTTACACACATCAACAGAAGTGAAATGTCTTTAGGGAAGAGCTGTGGCTGCTCACAGGATCATCGGAGCTCAGACATGAAACTGTTCGATCTGGACTCAGACCAGCTGCTCACAAACCTTCACGTCTCTGGTCACAGGGAAGAGGTTCAGGGTCAACACGAGGAGTTAAAGTCAGAAATATCTCAACCCAACTAACCAAATATCTAAAAACTAGTGTCTTTGGAACAAATGTAGATCTGTGCTGATTAACGAGTTAACCATGAGTTAACCACGAGTTAACCACGGGTTAACCACGAGTTAACCTGCTGATACTGTGGTTTCTTTTAGTCCTGTTTTACGTCAGAAAGCAAAATGTGTTTGTGTGAAGCTTTGGTTTGAGCGTCTGACCAGACGTGTTAAAGAGTAGGCTGCAGACAAACTGGCCGACTGCGACCTCTGCAGGATCCCGTTGATCCTACAGGGTAGTTGCTCATTTAGGATTAACCCTGTAACTTCCAGCTGAGGCTGCCAGTCTGCATTTCACTGTACAGCTGCTAGCAGATGTGGACAGAGGTGGATTTTCTGAGTCAGGATGAAACTGAGGAAGCAGGTTTTGGGAGGGAACCAGTGATGTGACTGAGCACATTTCTGTTTTTTCCCACCAGCGTTTGGCTCCGGAGACGACGGCTGGTCCATGATCGTGCACCCAGAGGTACGAGCCATTGAGGGTTACCCAGTGGTGCTGCCCTGCACCTTCAGCCACCCGCAGCACTCCCAGCATTCCTCCCTGCAGGTGCTGTGGCGCCTGGGCCACGGCCAGGGCGCCACCGTCCTGTTCCGCTGCACCAGCCGGCCCGGGGCCCCCACCTGCGAGCCTGGGCCCCAGCAGGACCAGCGGTACCGTCTGGAGGGTAACCCAAGGGAGCATGACCTGTCGCTGCGCATTAACAGCGCCACCCTGCAGGACAGCGGACGCTACTACTGCAGGGTGGAGATTCAGGGACGAGAACACATCAGCTTCGAGGACAAGATGGGAACCAGGCTGAGAGTGGAGGGTACGTTACACCGAAATACCTAAAACCACATCCCACAGCACTGATGATGTCCAATCATAAGCAAGTGAGCAATTTAATTAGATCTTCCTGGCTGTGCTGGGGTTCAGGGAACAATCATTACATGTTTCACTGGGTGTCTGTCTCTATGTGGCCCTGTGATGGACTGGTGACCTGTCCAGGGTGGACCCCTGCCTTTCACCCAAAGAGAGCTGGGATAGGCTCCAGCAGATCCCTGGGACCCTGGTTAGGACTAAGGGGGTACAGATGATGGATGGATGAATTGCTAACAACCTTACCACTGATTAAATGAAGTAGATCCAATTCATATAGAGTAAACTTGGTACTTTAGGGCCCCTGGGGGTCTGGGGTAGTTGTGATCCAGCTTTGCCTGTGGACTTAACTTGCTATCCTCCTGTGTGCTGCAGCTCCTCCGAAGATACTGGCTCTGTCAGTGGAGGGCAGCGAGGAGTCCGGGTACAGGGCTCTGTGTCGGGTCCAGGGCTCCCCGCTGCCAGATGTCCAGTGGCTCGGTCCAGACGACCTGCTGGAGGGGTCACTGGTCGGTCCACTGGCCCAGGGCTCCCCAGCTCACTTCCACACGGTCAGCCAGCTGAGAGACGTGGAGCCGGGTCAGCAGTACACCTGCAGCGCCTCCAACCCGCTGGGCAAAGAGCAGGCCACGCTGTACGTCCTGCCCCCCAGGGCCCCACTGTCTGCGGCCGGGGCCCCCCCTCCACTCCTGGTCCTGCTGTCAGTGTCTGTGGGGGCAAAGGTGCTCCTGCTGGTGGGAATGGGGGTGTGGGTGGTGCAGGGAGGAGCTCTGCAGGGAGTCAGCTGCTGGTGGAAGCAACGTGCTCTGACATGAAGTGAAACATCAGCTTTATTTTAGCCAATAAAAATTAATTATTGGTCTTATTATGTTTATTGAACTCTGTTTGTGGCTCAGCTGCACGTCCAATAAAGTCTTCGATTACACACGTTGACTCTTTTAGATGAAATAATTTGGTGATCAGGTTTTGAATCTTGTGAGCTTGTTAGTTTTTCTAAGACACAGTGTGAAATAATGCAGCAGCCTGTTTGGAGGAGAGAGGAAGAGCCCAAAAGAAAGAAAAACAGCAGCAGCCACACGTTATAACAGATTTATGGAAACAGGAAACAGGAAACACATGGTAAACCAGAGAGATATGAAACATTTGTTATCCAACATAAACACAACCAGACCAGCTCAGCTCAGCGTCCACACCTGACGCCTCAGCTCGGTCTGAACCTTCAGCTGCTGAGGTGTTTACCTGCTTCATATCAGTGTCGTGATGAAATAAGTTAAATCAATGTTATGTTCTTCAGAAACGCACACACAGACAAACCTCATCAAAATACAGGACTAACCAAGTGAAACTCAATCAGGACTCAGTGCAGCCCCCCCCCCGCATGAGCCAAACTACTAAACATGAAGGATCAGCTGTGGCTAATTAAACTGAGACTAATTAAGGCCATGGCTCATTTTGGCCGCTGGTTTCTGGTGCAGGATTTGTCCCCCCCTAAGGTTTGAAGAAGACGGGGTCCTTGTAGCAGACAGGAAATGCAGCCTTACAACAGTCCTCGTCTCGCCACTCAAAGTTCTTGCCACTTTCCAGACTCAACATGGCACATTGGCCATCGTCCTGTGCCCCGGGCTCCCCGTGCCCCCAGTTGGTGTTGGTGACCGGTTCCTTGTTCAGCCAGTACCACTCCCCTGTCATGGAGCTGCGACGCAAACCGATCCACACATTCTGCATTTGGTCACTCTTCAGGCTCATAATTTTGTTGTAGACCTGTCTCTGGAGTTGGGCTGTGGGGAGGCTGATCAGCTGCAGATTGTTGTCCCGGCAGTACTTCACAGACTCACGCCAACCATTTGCCACGTCCCCGACTTTTACGACCTCTGGGACCAAGATGCAACCCCTGTAATCTGTTGGCAGGTGCAGAAAGAAGAAGACAAACAAGCTGAATCAGGCAGGACAGGTGCTCAAACCAGAAGGGAATGAAATGTATTTTTAGATCTTACTTGAAAAGGTCTAAAGCCTTGAGTGTGGTCTGTGACACAGTGCCGAGACCCTGCAGGTCCATACCTGGGGTTTTGCTGATGATGTGGGCGGGGTTTCCAAACGCAGCACCTGTCTCGTTCCCCACGTAGTAGACAGCCATTGTAGTGGAAGTGTGCCAGATGATGTCCATGTCTGACCACAGCAGGACTAGAGTAGACACGTAGTCTGTGCCTTTGAGGGTCTGCCAATCCGGATTTGTCAGAGGACTCTGTCCGAGGCGAACCCCGTCAGTGAAATTCTTGTGGACCAAGATCACAGCAAAGTTCATGGCCTCAGGGATGATGCCAACTGCGAAGCAGGCGCCGAAGTCCGACTCTGGGATCAGACTGAGGAGTAAGCCTGGACGGTAAAAGATTGCGGTACCGGACGTCTCAACCACTGGGGAATCTGGGTCGATATTCTGTATTTGGGAGGATTCTGACAGAAGCAGAACTGCTGCAGCGGCTCTGGCCAGAACAGGAGGGATGAGGAACCTCAGCTTCTGGTCTCTGGCTGGGGGCAGCACGGTGTACAGCAGCCCACAGGTGCAGTTCGTCTGGAGGGCGCAGGTGTGCCCGAAGAGGACCGACACCGGGTGCGTGGCCTTCACAGTTTGCAGTGCGTCCTTTTGTTGTAGCCAGAACTGGCCGACCTGGAAGGGCTTGAGGTCCACCTTTTTGGGATTCGCACCTGAAATCGTCACCGTGTTCTGCTGGTCCGTGTTGACGATAGCGAGTCTGAACGGGGTTCTTTCAGTGACCAGCATCGTGATGTCGCTGTCACTGATCCCTGGGATTTGGGGTGCCGGGGGGATGTGGAACACGGTGCCCATTTTGTGTTTGGGAAGGAGCAGAGCGGTCTGGATGCTGTTGTTCCTGAGGTTGATGGAGTGCACGGTGATGTTCTTATTGCTGGAAATCCTGACGGTGCTGTCGGACACGGGGTCTCTCTGGAGCTCCAGTCTTGCGTCAAAAATTAACACCTTGGAATCTCCAGCATTCATGGACACGTCCACGTGATGGTAGGTACTCTGCGTGATGCCGACCGTGGTGCCGTCGAACAGGGCAGTGATGCGCAACTGGTTTACAGGCGAGGAGACATAATAGTAGGCGATGTTCTCTGGAAAAGCGACCACGAAGTCCAGACCGGTTTGGTCGTCAGGAAGAACAGCTGCTGGTCCTGAGGAGGAAACAACAGTCGGTGGAGGGTTCGTGCACAAAGCTGAAGACTGAGCTGAGAGCGGATGTACCTGAGACCAGAGCTGAGAGCAGCAGCAGCAGCAGCAGCAGCACAGGACACATGGTGGCACCTGGATCCACACGACCAGTCTAGACCTGCAGCCACGACCTGGATCCACTTCACTTGTGACTCAGCTGTGGCTCCTTTGGTGGAAAACAAGCCAGAAGAGCTTTACTGGAAATAGTCTGATTGTTGGGACTGGACCTGGGACTAGTTTCTGTAAAATATTATGTGTTTTCTATAAATACTAGATTCACTTTATAAACACAGTTTTATTTCTGTTGTTTTATTTGGATGAGCCACAATATAAAACTCCAGAGTATTTGACTATTTTATTGTTTTATTTCTTTCTCTTCATGAGACCAAAGGACATATGACACATAGAGCCGCAAACTAATCAGCAGTTGTTCCTATTGAGCTGAACAATGTGAGAAATAAGAAGAATAAAAAACTGACCTGTGGACGTTTGTCCTGTCCTGAGGTGAAAGCTGCAGACGATTTATAGTCTCAGCAGAAAGACGAACATTAATGAGACATGACAATCAAAACGTGTCCTGAGTCAGTTTCTCACCTCGGAGGTAAAGTCTTTGTCCTGCTTGCTCGTCTCTCAGCAGCCGAGTGTTTTCCTGAGTCACATCCTTCGTGTCTCCTTCGCGTATGGAAACTCACATTTGTCAGTCAAACAGCAGAGTCGGAAGACGTTTGCATAAGATGCACATCAGTGTCGGACTGGGCCTGAGGCCTGATGGAGCCGGAGCTGTAAACAGAAAGTGGCTTGGTCTTTGTGTTTCTGGGGCTAGTACATGTTGACTGAGGTTTAGTGAAAGTACCACTTCATGTACTAGTACTGGTTAAATACTGAAGCAGTTTGCTGCAGGGCGGCTGGTTGGTTGTTGCCTGGTTGATCTGGGACCAGTTTGACAGTCAAATGTCTCAGTCTCCACAAACACTGAGCTCATTTTGTTGAGGTTTCTATGTTCCCTGTGTTTCCACTCACCACACAGCAGATTTAACGCCTGGCTTTGGATGTTCTCCATGTTTCAGTGGGTTTAACTTTATTTTGAATATAATCTTTGCATTGCCTGTCACAGGTGCACACACACGCACGCACGCACACACACACACACACACACACACACACTTAGCTGTCTTCATGTTAATGTGTGAAACATGATGCTCGTAGAAATGTTTTATTTTGAAACAAACATCACATCAACAGGAAATAATTAAAAGTCTATATGAGAACCTGTTATTCCCAGGTCGACCACAGGGAGGCGCTGTTCCCCCCGTGTAACTAACACACACACACACACACACGTCCATTGTCATATCCAGCTGCAAAGTGTGTTAGATAACTCAGTTACACAACTGCAATAACCAGAGTCACTACAGCAGGCTCAGAGTTACAGTGAGTGTGTACTTTTACTTCTATATTTGTTTTGCCTCACAGCAAGAAGGTTCCTGGTTTGAAACCCATCAGGGGCCTTTCTGTGTGGAGTCTGCATGTCCTCCCTGTGCTTGTGTGGGTTTTCTCCAGGTCCTCTGGTTTCCTCCCACAGTCCAAAAACATGTATGTCAGGTTGATTGGTGACTCTAAATTGCCCATAGGAGTGAGTGTGAGTGTGTGAGGTTGTTGGTCTCTATGTGGCCCTGTGATGGACTGGGGACCTGTCCAGGGTGGACCCCTGCCTTTCACCCAAAGAGAGCTGGGATAGGCTCCAGCAGGTCCCTGGGACCCTGGTTAGGAATAAGGGGGTACAGATGATGGATGGATGTTGTTTTGTTTATTTGTTTATCACAGGAAAGTTAGTGCAGAACATTTTGTCTGTGTGAAAATGGAGCAGTTTTTAGAAAGTGAAGATATTATGGGGACATTTTCTAAAAACACCCTTAGAGGCAGAACATTTATGAGAAACTGTGATTCTCTGATTTTTGCATTTTAGGATCAGACTCATTGCATTAGGTTATGATTGTACGAGATTATCGATCAGGTGTTTACATGTTTGTACGTGCGTGTTGAATGTGTGTGTTTGTGTGTGTGTAATCTCTAATCTGTTTCAGATTAGGTTTCCTCAAATTATGACATCATTGTGCAGATGTGGCCCCGCCCCTGAGGAGGACAGATGGAGGTTTATTTTAGGTTTGTTATCAGTCATCACAGCGCTCAGACACTCACTGTCCTTATTTCTCTGTAGTCACAGCCGTGCACAGCAGCAGCAACATGGCAGCGTTCGTCTCAGTAAGTAACTCTGATGTTTATTTTTGTGATCTGTTGGGATGTGATGGTGGCTGAGGTCTTTGTTGGCGACTTTAAGTAAATACTGATTTGACTTGGAAATGTTGCAGAGGGTGTGATCTGACCTCAGGAATCAGCAGCGGGAGAAATAAAAGTATGAACACCAGAAATAACTCATGTCGCATGTCCTGAGAAAATCCTTTTATGTAAAAGGACAACAGAGCTGATTAGCTGGTTAGTTAGTCTGCTGATCATCGACTTCTCACCAGGAAACCAACTGTCCAATTTATTACCAATGAAATAATTGCAGCCTTCCAGTCTGTCTGTGGTGAAACAGTACGAACTTTCTGGAGGTTTTCTGTCTTCAAACTGTTTTGATGATCCTTCAGCTTCTTAAATGTGAGGATGCTTATGTTTATAAAATACATTTTGAGCTGCTGGACCAAAGAAAAAAGACATTTAAAGTTGATCTGTGGGAAATGACAACAGGTATTTTCACTAATGTCTCAAGTGTTCAAGACAAAACAAGATTTTTTGATAATGAAAATAAATGTTAGCTCTAGACTCGTCCTGTGTGTCAGTCTCATCGTCACTGCTGCTGCTAAATGAGGTGAAGGTCTAATTAAAGCAGAACTAGGTCTGAGTCTGAGTCTGGGCCCCAGGGAGCCGTCCTGCAGGCAGAGAGCTCGATTTAGATCCAACGTCCTGAAAGACAGAAACTCTGTTGACAGGAAGCCAGCATCCGTCTGAGACCACACACACTGAGCTTCAGTCTGTACTTATTGATGATTATTTCTATCTCACACACACATAGTTTTACTGTCTGTGTCCTAAAGCAGCTGCTCTCTGTAGTTTTATCAAACAAACCTCTGGATGAATCCAGATGTGGTCTGTAGTGAGTGTTAGTGGCAGCAGGACGGGGCGGGTGGGACTGAAACACAACGTGTGTAGTTTAGTTTTCTGGTGTGTAACAAGTATTACAGCCTCAAGGGGGCGCTGCAGTAACTTCTGAAGTTAATGAGGTTTGGGTGCGTTAAAATCCAAACAGGCTTCAGCTCGTTGAACCAGGAATAAAATCATGTGGTCAACGTTAAAGTGCCAGGTCTGAGCTTTAGTTTGAGCAGGTTTGAATCAGTACAGACAGAATCAGTACTATCTTTGTGCCCAAATTGTAAAAGTCCAAATCAGACACTTGTGGTTTAAGATCAGTCCCTGCACAGAAGAACTGGCACATGGCTCAGAGCCGACCGAGAGGCTGAGAGGATCATGATTCAAAAAGTAACAGTCTGTCAGATATTAAAGGGTGTTAAAGAGGATCAATCTGAGCCGGTGTTCACAGGTGAGGACTTTGTCTTGATGATGTGCAGAAGTAGAGAGGGGGAAAAAACACAAGTACTATCATAGTATCATAAATATAAACATGAACATGTACATAGACAGTGTGCTAAATGAGTAAATAGTGTCTGTATGCTGCAGCTGGCCACCTGCCACCACTGCACCATCGTATCGTCTCGTCGAGGTCTGGTCTATAGGGACTCACTGTCGGCTCTGTCCAGGAACCTTAGGGCCCCGGGGGGCCCCCACCACCGCCCCGGCCCCCGGCTGCACAGCAAACACCACTGCAGGCTCACCAGGTAACAGCTGATATATAGAATACACAGCTATGAAAGAAGTACTCAGCCCCTTTACTGCAGTAACAGAAGTAATACCACAGAGTAAAACTCCACTAAATAAAAGTACTGCAGTCCAAATGTTGCTGCAGTAAAAGTACCATCACCAACAAGTAGTAGCAGCTGCAGCAGCAGAAGTATTTGTGTCAAAGTAGTGACAGTAGTGGCATTTATAGTTGAAGTAATACAGTACCAGTGATTACACCACTTGTAGTATTAGAAGTAGAAGTAGGCATAAGTCCAGCGGTTTAAATAGTAGTAGTGCTGGTAGTACTGTAAATGGCAGTTGGAGTAACAGCAGAAATACTATCAGTACTAATACAGTACTGTGGTTTTACTATCAGTGACCTCACAGTGAAGTTTTCCTGCAGGTACACCAGAAAGTCACTGCAGTGTTGAAGTTTTCTCTGTGCCTGACCCTGTGCCCCCCCCCCCTCCAGACAAAGACCTGACATCCCACAATCCACTGCTCTGGCTCCCTCTAAGCCGCCCGGCGGCATGAAGCACCTGGTCCTGGCTCACCTGAGGAAGCTGCTGACGCTGAGCCCTGCCCAGCAGAAAGGCCTCCACCTGCTGCTCTGACCCGGCCCGGATGCTGCCGACGGGCAGGACTGAAGTGAGAGCCGCTGGGCACCAGAGGGCGCCACAGGATTTACAGAGACCGCAGTAGGACTCAGGATCATCCTGAGTCCAGATTTAGAGACAGGAAAGGATGGAGGGAAACTTCTATTTTGGTAAATATTAATAATAATATCACCTTTGATCTCAGCAGCATGAAAGACCTTTAGGCTGAACCAGGATGTGGATCCAGACCTGTCTGAACAGGACCAAATCCCTGCAGCTGGTTCAACATCTGGAGGAAAGACTAGAGACAGGAGAGTGGAGGCTGTTACAGCTGCACAGTTATAGGCTCATTACACAGCTCTGCTATATGTTGACCGTCCACATACTTATGGCCACAATGAAGCTGGTTTTCTTCAGTTATTTTGAATTTTTTTCATATGTTTTCAATATTTATTCCACTTTTATATGGCATTATATTTGTAGGTGGTTCTGTACTTTTAAAATCTGCAGCTTCTTCTTGATCAGTGAAGACATGAGGAAATATTTCCAGTCTCAGTAACAGTCACTGGACAGTATCAATAATATCAATATCAATATCAATAAGGTGCATGTCATTTTCTTCTGCTGCTGCTTTAGTTTTCATGCATCTTTACTGCATTTTATTACTTTAATGATCCTCATCTGTTAGAAACATGTTGACGCGGCGTCTTGTTCTGGTACTTCCTGCTGCATCAGGACTTTGCTGTGTACAAACACAACAGTCTAAGCTGATTCCAGGATATTCTGGGACATGAGCTCTTGACAAGTTTGGAGTCACTACAACAATAAAATGTAAAAGATTCTGTGTTTGATAATGTTGAATGTCTGAAATAAACACATGAAACTGTTTGGAGCCTCTTGACCTAAAGGTTGTGTGGACATGTAGTGTGGACAGAATAATAAAGTGGATGGTGTTGTATAAGGTCAAAGGTCATCTGAACTATTAATTAGAAAGGGCCTCGTCTCCTGCTGCCTGCTCAGTTCAATCTGTTCTGTCCAATCTGATCTGTTATATTACCAACACTGACACGCTCACAGACACTATGCTATCAGATAATAATACTTCAAACTTGTACGTAGTACTCATAGTTTCAGCTCATTGGTGTGTGGTTTTGGGCTTTCAGAGAAACTGGGTCAGTGCAGATGTGTCTGTTAACCGCAGGAGAACAGCAGAAAACCTCAGATGGTACGGCTGTTTCCAGGCTGTTTCCAGGCTGTTTCCAGGCTGTTTCCAGGCTGGACATGCACCACAGTTGGTGAAGACTGGACAAAACATGCAGAATGAGGAGAGAGAGAAGTTCAGCATAGTTCAGTAGCTGGTGTGTGGATGGTGGACGGTGTTCCACACAGAACAATAATGACTTAAGAGAAATAAACAGTTTTTGAATAATAAATGATTTTTTATTCCAACCTGAATATCGAAGACGTTGGGAAGCACCTGATGTGTTTGTTCCTTGGAGTAGAAGGTGGAGCCAGAGGCCCCTGTGCTGCTGTGGGAACAACAATGACTTTACAATAATGAAATAATCTGTCAGGATTACAGCCACAGGAGGGAAATGCCACACAAACATAAAGCTGCTAATCACAGATAAGCTCTTCAAAAGGCCACTTCACTGCCAAACTGTGTCACGGCCGATTCAGCCGCTTTCACGCGGCTCCTCCTTCGTGATTTAGGCAGATTTGAACAATTATAATTTTGTTTTTCACCGTCGTCTGAACTTTGTCGTTACAGTCGCTCAGGAGGAGGAGGGCTGCTACATTCAGCGGCTGTCTCACAGACCGGGAAAAATGACTTCCCTGCTTGCCAGACTACTTTTCACAAACACATCAGTTCAACATTAATTCCTTGAATAATGTCTGTGTTTCTTTGTGTTTTTTTGTTTGTATTCCAGGTGGAATTTTCCTAATGGACATCAGTTGACGCTGCACACACAGGAGGCAGCAGTGTGTGTGCACTATAATCTACATATGCAACACAAGCTAATGATTAGTTTTATTTTGTATCTATTTATATATTAATTCAATTCAATTTAATTTCAATTCAATTGCCTGGTTTGTAAAAAAACACTGCCACAATCGGCCCAATGTGAAACCTTCACAATGTCTGTTTTATCTGCTCAAACCTCAAACTGATTCAAATAAATGAAGCAAAAAGCAACGAAGCATCAAATTTGAAAAGCTGGAATCATGAAGTGTCTGGTATTTCTAAAAAAACAGGATTTGGAAAAATATTTGCTGATTCATTTTCAAATTGTTTTATTTGTTTGTAAAAGTTTACATAAAGCGAGGAAAAGCATCTTTAGAGGATTTATTTCTGTGTTTGTTTGTTCATTTGTTCGTTTTGCAGTGATGGACATTGTGAGGGTCATTTTTTTCCCCACAATAAACAAACAGAAAATTAACTGGAGGCTGAACTGACCTGAAACTAAAGAGCTCTCACTGTTGACACCAAGAAAACTGACTTTTATCCTCTTGCAGTACCAGTAATACTTTTCCCAAAGGTTTGCATACTGGGAATTAAGGTACTTTCTGAGAAAAAACACAAACATGTACTCACATTTCCAGGTAAAAATACTTTCCAGGACATGCTTCGGACCGTTAGGACACCTTCTGCTAACACAACCACAAAACACTGATGTTCTTACTACATTTACTGAATAAAGTTTTCATATTTCAGTACTTTCCTTTAGTAACTGAGAACAGAACAGCATTTTAAAACTACACACCCAACAACACGACAGCAGCGTTCACTGCACACAGACGCTGCCAAAAACTCCGTGAGAGAAAACACACTTCTAAGAGGAACTGCTGTCTAATTATTCAATAAACTATACGACCACATGATCCAAAACATTATTTACTACACTTCTGTTTAGGAAAATACACCTTTATTTCTGGAATTTAAAATACAGAAGCTATTTTCTAAGATTGTTAACATGATTAATATTTAACAAACAGATTAAACTACTAGGAATTTTAAGAAACAATTAAATTTGTCTTTTGGCAAACTACAGAAATATATAATAATGAGCAAATAAAATTCTAATAAAACACTGTCAGGGGCCACTGTGCTTAATGACTGGATTTGCATATGATTTTGTACTTATACTGACACTTTGAGGATTTTAAACTGTAAAAAATATTCAAATACCATAAAATCCAACTCTGCTTCTGTAATATCAGAAACAACAGTAATACCCCTGTAAAATTCAAACACCCACTGATCCTAGAAATGATACCTGTGAAATACAGGGACTATATATGAAATGTTCATATTCATTTTGGCCGAATATAACACTGAGAATAAGGTGTAATGCTAACACCGAGAAAAGTTAAGCCCTGCTTTAGGAGCCTAATATTTTATATCTACTCTTCTTTCCACCATACAGGTTCTAATTAATCATCCATAATAAGATTAGGATGAGGCTTTGTTTTTCATATGGCCAAACTACATGGTATCAGTGCTGACACGGCTCCACAGGATCTGGTTTACTGGTTTTAATAGTGAAGTTTGTTGTTTCACTGGGAACCAACAGACTGGAGCCTGCCTGGCTTTGTTATCGTCGTAGCTCCGCCCATTTCACCTTCCCGCTCGATGATTGGTGCAAGCGAAATCGCCGCTGTCGCCTCATTGGCTAAGATAGCCATCGGTCAGGAAGACGCGGTGTTGGCGTGTCGGGGCGGTTGTAAAGCGGAGGACGCGGAGCCGGCGGCGCTGAGGGAAACTTGGACGAAGCTTCAGCATCTTCGCGGAGAAGAGGACGAGGAGTTTTGTTAAGGTGGTGGTGAAATGGAGGAAGACCACAGCGAACAGATGCGGCCGCTCCTCACATCCGTAAGTTCCCGCTCTGCTCCCAGTGAACCTGTTAGCCGGCGGCTAACTGCTGTGCACGCTGTGAGTTAACTCGGAGGAAAGTGGAGGCTCCGGTCGAGATGGAGTCTCTGCTAGAAACAAACTCTCCGTCTAAACAAACTCTGTCTAAAATGTCTGTGAGCTACGAAAAACCGAACAACGGGTCGCAAACAACAGCCGGCGACCAAGGGCTTTTGTTTTTAAGGGACCACGCTTACGCCAGGAAGTGGAGCAGCGATGCGTGCCGTTTTCTCGTAAGAACGGAACCGCCTTAGAAAATTGAGTAATTGTTGGTTCAGAGATGCGGCGCGAACATCTCTGAGCATTGTGAACCAGCTAAAGACATGGCGTTGACTCGTCATGAACTACACTTACAGTCGGCATGAAGCACATCCACCCAGCTGTGCTCATTTTGATGACATTTAAGCTTTTTTTGTTGTCTTGTCTTGTTATTCCTATTACCCTCTCTAACACCACGCACACCGTTCCGAGTGTTCGTGCTTTACAGATCAGCCTGTAAACGAAAGTAAAATCAAACTTTTCCGATAAGTTTTCTCAAACCTACCTTTAGATGACATGCCGAATCTGAGAATTAGCTGTTATTAATCAGAAATAACTGTTTGGTTTGTTGTCCAGTGTATACACTTTCGCCGGTAAGCACATATACATGAAATTAGCAAGTTAACTAATAGAGTTCGGTTTTCAGGTTTAACTCTATCACTGGTATCTCTTACGTTAAGTTGGTGGAAAACACATGTCGTGATTTTTTTTCGACTTTCTCGTGAACTTGTTGACGTGTTCTCGAGCAAGGCAGCAAAAGAAAGATTCACAGTGTGAAGATGAGTGTGAGGAGCCTCTGCTTGGACGCCATTATGGTGCAGTCAAGTGAAAAGGTTGGAGCTTTGTCTGAGTCTGAGAGACTGGAGGTCGGCCTAAGACCACTTTAGCAAAGCTCAGCATCCAGACCAGCTCCAGTGATGCTGCTCTGTAGCTGACCTCTGACCCCTGGGGTCAGGAGGTCGGACGTTAGGTGGGTCAACATGAGTTTGAGAGTCTCTTTAACACAAACTCTGCTGAGTTTGGTTTTTGGGTCCATCCTGCTGGAGGCTGCCCTGCTGTTACCATGGAGACCAGACAAGGAGGAGGAGTTGTTTATTAGTTTATTTAGATTTGTTTGTTTACTCATTTTTACTCTTTTAGGTCAGATTGAAGTTGTACTGAATGCTGACTTGACCGCTCCTGTATTTTTAACTCTACAGGAAACCGTAGGTTTCTAAAGGACCAGTCCGGTCAGTTTTTATAGACACAGTATTTTCCAACACTGGACAGAGGCTGAGCCCGGCGCTGAATGGCCTCTTCTCACACTTAATGTCTGTCAGGGACCAGCCTGTTTTACTCTGTGCCATAGACCTCACTGGGTTCCAAACAGTTGTTCCGTTAGCGAGAGTCAGCTGCACATGCACGGCTCTCTGCTTTGTGCACACACGCTGTAAAAACCCAGGGCTGTTCGCAGCCTTTGGGGAAACACTTAGAACAAATATTTGGGTCAGATGTTTTGTAATGAAGGAACATGCCACCCAGTGCAGAGGGCTGTGGCACAGACGAGCTAAACCAGGCTGGAGAAAGAAATTTCAGAGGAACGAAAATAATGGTCGGTTGCTGTGTAGTGTTAATATTTGCCTTTCAGTGATCAGTTTCCTCGTGCGATAACGTTTTTTTAACGGCGTATTAGAGGTTCCTGCCCTGCTGACACAGTTAGGAGCTTCAGGTGGAACAATGATGGCTCATAATGAACCAAAGGGCACATGGTTGTAACTTTGTGTTGGGATCTGTTGCCGTATTTGCAGGTGTATTAAAGGGGCCGGGCACTGGGCTCTGTGACCTGTCCTGAGTCACTCTGGTTAATTTTCATAACATCGCTCTTGTTGTTTGTCGCTGCTCTTACCAACATGTGGACACACTCAAAGTTAAATATGTACTTTGACAGTAAGAAAAATCTCAGAGGTTTAGCAATCTGAGGCTCAAGATTCTGTAAGAAGATGATTGTTGGGCCTGAAAAGCAGGAAAATATTGTTTTTCTACACAAATTAAATACACGTTTCACTTCTCAGGCCTGCAACAGTTATTCTGTGGTTATTCAAATGAGCCAGAGTGGGGAAATAAACAGTCAAATCTGGACCTTGAACTGCTGAGAACCACTTCTCTAACCTGTGAGCTTGTGAGAAAGACAACATGACCCAGTTTGGGGGAAAACAACAGAACTTCTGGCAGCTGAACCTAGTATCTAACCTGGACCAGAGTGTTGGTGTGCCTCTGCAGGCCTCTCAGTCTGCTTCTCATTTGCAGCTGGTGTTGCTGGTCTACGGTCGGTCTTTATCACTAGCAGATGTGTGTGTAAGCAGAGAGATTCCCTCTCTAACACTGTGCTCGAACATCATATCTGTTGTTGACTTCCTGTTGTAGATATTCCATGGAAACAGAGGTGAAGCCTTTCACTCCCTTCATTCAAATCACTGAGCTGTGCACAAATGGCAGCTGTGTGAAGCTATGAAGCTCTGACGGAGCAGCTCTTTGTTTGGTGCAGTGGGAGGGAAGTGGCAGCTCTCTGAAGGTTTTCAGCTCAACTATAATGCGACATTTATTAGGATGTGAGATCCAGAGCAGCAGCAGCGGCAGCAGCAGGAGGTCAGGGATTGTCCAAACAGGTGGTCTTGATGTGGGGAACTGGGCTAACAATACACTTCAGGGTGAAATGGCTGAATGCAGTGTCAGGGGTGCAACCAACCGGTTCTCTCTCCATTCAAAAGGAATCTCATGTTGAGAATGTTTTTCAGATACAGTTCCCAGAACAGCATCTGGTCAGTCTGAGCCAGTATTGCAGGACTGATGCAGACTGGTTATCGAGGTGTACCTAATAAACCGACATCTCCTAAATGTGTTCAGTACTTTTCTTGACTGTATGTTATATTTCATGTGAGGACAAAATCAAGCACACACACACACAGACTGTACCAGTGAGTAGCGTTAGTGCCGTCGAGTCCCAGGTGACTCGTGCTGACGTCAGCGGGCTCGTCCACGGTGACTCGTCGCCCCCTGGTGGGCTGTCGGACGGAAACGAGTCTGCAGGGAAGCTGAAAGGAAGAGAAGTGTGGCTCTTTGGTTTTGTTTTTTTTTTTCACTTTGCTCTCAGTTTCTGAACCCGAGTGTTTCTGCTAAAGGTTAAGTTTGGGCTGTGTGCATGTTCTTTTACTGAACATACAGAAGCTTTGGATGGTCCCTGTCAGAGCACTGTCGAACAGTACTATAACCAACCGACGGGTGTTGCAGCAAAAGTTTAAACGCCCTAAAATTCCCAGAGTACGTCGTCGTCTGGTTGAATATGTGCAAACCCAGTACATCATTTTATAACGTGAACGCTCTTCCCTCTGTTTTCAGTGTGATGGTCATTAGTCTAGAATTAGTCTAAATGTGTGTGACAGACCAGACTCGGATCACCATGAAATCTTCTGATCCCATCCCTGTTCCTTAAAGGATGAACCCAAGGCCTCCCTGTTGGACCACCCTCAGGACGGGTGTTAGACTCTGTTTCTGTTTTTGTGGACTCAACAGAAATGACCATGAAGTTGCTGAATTTCTAAAGGTGTTTGTGTTTGTTCTGCTGAAAAGAGTTTTTATTAAGGAACTAATCTGCAGAGCGTTTGATAATGGAGGTCTATGGAATGAAAGTTCTGGATTCACACACATTACGCTGAGGAGACCACATTCGTTGTTGCTGTCAGTCTCTGGATGGGGTCCGGACTCAGCCGCATGATGTACAGCCTCAGTAGTAAAGTTGTTGTTGAAGCAATAAACAGTTTGAACTGGCTGCTGGGAGCCCACTGCTGTTTCTGACTGGCTGATCTCTGTCTGAGTAGGTGTGTGTATGTGTGTGTGCGTTTTCCCACAGTTCCTGGTGTGTTTAGTGAATGTCGGTCGCTGCAGTGCAGATGTGATTTTCCTCTCAGCTGATTCTCCTAATATGGCAGCGACTGCACCGAGACGTCTGTGGGGGGGCCTGGGAGCAAATCTGGTTTTATTATGGCTGTGTGTCTTGTGTGTGTGTGTGTGTGTGTGTGTGTGTGGTGTGGTGTGTGTGGTGTGGTGTGGTGTGTGTGTCTTGTGTGTGTGTGTGTGTGTGTGTTCAATCATATTCAGATCTTATAATAGCAGAGCGTTTTATTTTAAACTCCTGCCAAAACAAAAACTGACATTAGTCTTTCAGCCCACGCACATCAGGCTTCATCGAGATTAGAGCTCAGCTGATTAGTTGAATTTAATCTTGAATCAGTTGTTTGTCTTTATGTAATAATGTCCAGATACAACTGGTTCCAGACTGTCAGCTAATGAAAAGATCATCAGGAACCAGGACAGTGACCTGCTTGTTGTAACCACAGCTGCTACTTTAAGTCTTTTTCTAATGAAAACGCTGAAAAATCTTCTCTGGTTTCATCTTTTGTGTCTCAGTCTGAGATTTTCTTCATTTCAGATCATTATGGGATTAGATTTAGTTCACTTACTGTCATATATGACAGAGATACACTTCACATTTTCACACGTGAGGAGTTAGAGCCAGTAAATGTTTTGGCTTTTTGCTGTAAAGTGACTGAAACAATTCATCAGTTATCAGAATGTACAGTTGCTTCTCGTTGCTTTAGTCCTTTAGACACTTCTCTCTGGGTTTTTACCTGTTACTGTGTGAATCTGTTACCAGAATTGCGTCGAGTTCAGCTTTTCAAAATAAAGCCCCTCACAGGAAGCGGTTTAATAATGTGCATATAAGCTCTCCATAATGTTGTGTTGGCCCTGGCAGTAAGAGGACCGCTTACCTGCCCTCAGGCCCTGATGTGCCCTGTGGACATGCAGGTGACATCAGAGCTCACCTGTGCAGTGTAGGCAGCAGACACCTCAGGCTCCTGATACGTGACGTTGTTCAGATTAATAGAGCTGTCTGCCATGTTGGGAAGTTTGGGATGAGGTCAGTGCAGCTGTGGAAATGTTTATAAATCTGACTGTTGTGTTGGTTTGCAGGTTTCTAATGGAAAGAAAGTCTTGTGAGCAAACCTTCTTCCTCTTTAAGACGACACTATGTTTGGTTTCATTTCTGTGGGTTTTTGTTCTAGTCCCCTTGTGTTTTTCCTGTTCTTCCTGCAGTGCACCGTGTGCACAGGGTGCACTGCAGCATGACACTGGTACTGTACGATTTTGTTCTTTGCTTTCTGCTCGTTTTGCTGCGTGACTTTATAGCGACCTTCTTCTTAGAGAAAGAAGCAAAGATATGTTTACATTGGAAACTACTGTCGCTGTGTCACAGTGAATTACCTTTTTAATAACTTCAGCATGTACAGTGGCATTGAAAAACACAGGTAGCTCTCCTTTAGAAGCCCAGAGACTAGGACTAGAGAATATTTGCCCTGTTAAATTATAGCATGAGGGCAGATACAATCCCAGGGGATTGAAATGAGAATAAAACTGAACTCTTCTCCTGCAACATGTTGACATATCATGCTTTAAGTTGATTTGTTGAACCCCACTTCCAGCAGCTTCAGACCAACCTGCTGGTCCATTTGTACCAGTGTCTCCACCTGCTGAGTCTCAGCCCAGTGTTCTCTCAGTTTGAGCTCTGGGTTTGGTCTCCACCTCCTCCTGAGGGAAATCTCTAGTTCTTTAGCTGCTAAAGCTCCACTATGTTCACCAGCTGGTCTCTGACTGGGTCTGTCTGCTGTTTGCTGCTGAGCAGGTAGAGTACTGTGCCTTTTTACAGCTGCTGAAACACTGAGGACCAGGGAACCAGAACCCTGAACACTGGGCTGAGACTCTCTGTAAAGCTGCAGGTTCACACATATTTCACATTGTGAATTCATCGTCTTGTGTCCAGCAGCCGCCCTTTCAGCTCCTGATAAGAGGAGAGGTCAGGAAAAAGCCGCTCTTTCTGGGTTTCTGTCAGATGACAGTTTCTTTTCTTGAGCCCGGGGCAGAGCGGAGCTTAGTGTCTATATTCGGTCATTTTTTCACATGGTGCGTTTGTGGTTGTGTGTGTGCTGGATCACGAGAGGAAATGTTAAACCTCATCTCGTGTGTTTGTGTGGATGTCTCTGTGCTCATGAAGTCGCTTGTTGTTGTTCCTCATCAGAATTCCTGAGCTGAGTGGAAAAGAATTGGTTTGAACTGGGAGGGAAGAGACTTTCCAAACTATTGTTGTTGCAAAATGGAAATCGTTAGTTGTTTACAAATGCAGGACCCAAAAGTGCTCCCATTCAGACGCTGGAACAAACGGAAGCTCCACATTCAGAGAAACATGAGCTCCCACAGCCTAATTGATTTAGTTCTGCTGCTGCTGTGCCACTTTGAGCCGATCAGGTCAGTCACCGTGACTCTCAGACTCCCTGATCCACAGCACAGCCCCTGACCAGCATTAGCAGAATTACAAAGCCACCATCGGTGAATCAGCAAACAAGAGGTTCAGGATGGGTTTGGATTTTCCTGCTGGTGGTCAATCCTGCACAGTCAGTAAGAATAAAAATGGGCCTTACAAACACTTTCTATCATTTGTTTCTTCAGTTTCTAGTTGACATGGAACTTGCTGGTTTCAGTTGTTCTTGATACGACTTTTGTCTTGATTCATGGCTAGTCGGCCTTGGACTTTACATGGGATTTGTTGCTCTTCACTTAGACCTTGATTTGGGACGTGTTAGTCCGATTTGTTGTTGTTGAATTTTGGCTCAGGCCTTGGCTTTGGACTTCACAATCAGGCCTCTTGTGGAACTTGGATTTGTTTGTCTTTCACTGGAGATTCATTCATGACCAGGACTTGTTGGTCTTGGACTCAGGACTGAATAGCCCAGACTGGAAGAGGAGCATGTGGGCTGCTGCCTGTCAGCGTGGAGGAGTCTTTGAGAAATGACGTGTTTCTGGAGCTGGTTTCAGTTTGACCTCCTCTGTCGTTTTTCTGCTCAGAAATGTGGATGAGACTGCAGATGCCCCTCCTCCTCCCCTGTGTGTGTGTGTGTGTGTGTGTGTGTGTGCGCGCGTGTGTGCGTGTGTGTAGGCGTGTGTGTGTGTGTGTGTGTGTGTGTAGGCGTGTGTGTGTGTGTGTGTGTGTGTGTGTGTGGTTAGGCGGTGGTTACTCTCTCAGGCGCTCGGTGAAGCAACATGCTCGGCTATAAATACAAGAGTGATAGCAGGAGTTCTGCTGGCAGAGCAGTGTCCGTATTGCTTTACTGAACCAGGATGACGACCAGAACCAGACTCTTGTGATTTTAAAGCCAGTTTGTGTCTGAGCTGCTGGACTCCTTCCTGTCTTCCACAGCTTCACACTGCGCAGTTTAGCAGCACAAAGTTTTTCACTTGCTTTGGACGTTTCTTTTTCCTGAGTGCTGCGTGGAATCTGACGAGAGGTCATTTGACACGGTTTTGGACGGAGCGGCAATGGGAGACTTCTGGGGGGATATTGCCAGTCAGATGGCGTCCAGATCCCTGTCACCGGTACGTAACCGTCAGCTCCATGTGGCTGCTTTTCATTGTTTTGTGGTAATAACTTTGCATGGAGTCCTTAAAGTGACAGAGGAGACTATGAGCAGACGATGCCTGATTTTCAACTTTGCTGTGGCCATGACACATTTGCAGAAATGAGTGTTCAAACAGGAAAATATCTCACCACTGTGACCGATCAGGACTGAGCCCATGTCAAACTGACATCCTGCCTCTGCAAACGCCGCCAGATATATGAATGTCATGAACAATCGTCAGTGTGTCAAGTATTGAATCCATTAATCCAGCAAAGATTATTATTTTCACAGATTGTGTTTGTTGTCACTGGAGAAGAATCAAATGTTTGCATTCAATCAAAGAGTCAGTTGATCATTAGATTAACCGATCGATCACAGATTTGGCAGTCTTTGTATTATATGTATTACACCATGGTTCTAAATACAGTTTGATTAATTAAAACATACACTGCACTGCTGTTGATAAAGCAGTCGGAGCAGAGTCCCACTGTGATCCTGTTTGATTATTAATGTTTCACAAGATAAAGTTGAGGTCAAGACCAAAGTTAACCAACGTTCCCCAGTGGGAACTCTTGACTGGTTATCACAGCCCTAAAAACAGGACTTAGTCTCAGGGAACTTGGGAAGAAAAGCTCAGCCTGCGTTGCAGACAGTTCTTCTACACGCTGGACATCTGAGACCAGATCTGGAAATCCTCATCCTCAGATTCCTACAGCACGACTTTTATTTTTAGATGCATCAAAGTGAATCTTTCTACCAGGTTACCTATTCCGGTCTTTCCCTTCACTTTCCACTGAAAAGAAATGCAGTCACGTCACCACCTTCCTCCTCCTCAAATGTCTTCGTGCAGCTGTGATGCATTGACAGCTGAGATGCTGACATGACGTGTGTTCAGGTTTCACACCCCACTGCAACACCGACCTCGCCCGTCGGTGACCTACGAAGTGGAATCAGGTAGATGACAGCTGTCTGATACCTGGTGCTGCTTTTTTCTTCCCTTGGAGATGTTGGACATGACAGCAGACGTTTTCTGATTGGAGACTTAATAAGGCAGTTAATCTGTTGCTGCTATTTAGCAAACCCTGGTTGATATAAACAGGCAGGACCATAACAATCATCAGTCAGTGGTCCGACACAGGGGTTCCACTGGCTCTGACACAGGGGTTCCACTGGCTCTGACACAGGGGTTCCACTGGCTCTGACACAGGGGTTCCACTGGCTCTGACACAGGGGTTCCACTGGCTCTGACACAGGGGTTCCTGTGTCCTGATTTTGTCCAGATGTGCCTCAGATTAATTTTCAGGTGAAGTGATTCATTGTTTTGAGTCTAAATGAAAATGTTAAATGTTTCAGAGCTGAACTTAGAGGAGTTGGCACCATAACCATACCTGCTGCAGAATCAGCAGAGCCCACGTTTGTCCGCTTGCTGTTGCCTGCTGCCACTGGGTTCATGTGAAAACAGACGCTATGAGGACAGGAAGGGAGGAATCCTCTAATCTCTGAGTCCATCGGACTGTAAAATCTATTATAAAGTCTCTTTAGTCTCGATGAACCGGATGGATACGTCTTTCCGCTCTCCTGACCTGCAGCTTATTTGGACCAGGACCTGAATCATCAGACAGCACCTGGCAGAAATGGAGCCTGTTGTTCCTCCCTCATCTTCTGTTCTGTGAAGACCACCTGAGATCTTTTGAATGGTGGGGGCTGCAGTACACTAATGCAGTCCAGAGATAAGCCAGCAGCCCTGTGCAAAGGTTTTAGGGGTTCTAGGGTTTGATCACAGCAGAATGTTTAGTTATGGAGGTCTGAGAAAGTCCTGAGTGAAACCGTGTGAGGTCTGTGTCGTCAACAACAGCGAACAGTGTAATCCTGCTTTAATCAGCTGATGGTTTACATGTGTGTAGCGGAGGATCGGGTGTGCGTGCGTGCGTGTGTGTGGTGGAGCTGTTTCCTGTCAGTGTGCGGCCTGTCGGCGTGTTGCTGTGCAGACAGACAGTGGCTCAGTCACAGCACGGTTAGCACCAGCCGGCGTGAAGCTGCACTTCCTGTCTATCGCACAGGTCAGGTGTTTTATCCGGCTCAGCTGTGCACAGTCAACACTCGGATCCTCTTCACCCTGTTGTGTTTTTCTGTTCCTCTCATGGAGCCTCTCCTGCACCGGCCCCCCAGGTCCGTGCATCTACAGGATCCGTCCCTGCTGACGTGCCTGGTGACCAGCTGTCAGGCTACTTCCTGTTGACATCAGCGCTGACAGATGAGTCATGGCGCTCCCATCAGCTCCGAATGTGGCAGCAGCTGCACAGTTAGGAAACAAACAGTTTAAAGAAGACGCACTGGGAAGGAAGTTTCTGTACCTTGATGTGCTTTTTGTTGGAAACACACTTTGACGTGTGGACAGGAGGAAAGAAAAACTACAAAACCTGCAGCTGTTTTCTGTTTCGGGGGTTTTGTGTAATTCAGAGGTGACAGAAAATAGTCGTCTCCACTGCCTTTTGTTGGTGCTGCTCGTACAAACTGCACTACAGGGCAGGTGATGGTAAAATCCAAACTCCACCGTGCCTGAGCCTTACTACTCTGTGCACCACTCAACGTGTTTTCACCACACACAGGATTTCCGTGTTTGAACTGGCTGTTTTATTACCTACTTGATGTCACTTTAATGGCACTCAGCACAGGACTGCAGGATTGGGCCTGGACTGCAGCCTGCTCATAAAACCCAAAGTATAACAGACTTTCTCAACATGAATTTCCCATCATATGTGAGATCAGCAGCTAATCACAGGGTGACACGCAGACTCACACTCACATTCACACTCACAGGCCATTTAGATTCAGCAACCGACAGCTGAGAAAACAGCTGAGAAACCCTGTGCTTTTATAAATCGCACATGAAGAGCACAGCATTCACACATCTGTTTATTTTTGTATGAAGGCACAGTTGTCAGCACAGTTGGCTGCTCTTCATACTTCAGGCCCTGAGACATGTTCAGACTTGGATTTTAGCCTCAGGTCAGAGTCCGGGTTGCATCTGAGTAACAGTCAGTGAATGTGTCTCAGTGACATAAGTACAGACCGGTATGTGTGTGTACAGTCATCTGCTGTGTCTGAGGTTCACCACCCAGAACATCTTCATTATTAGTTTTTTTTTTTTTTCTGCAGGGGAACGATGAGGAGGCGGTGCTGGACCAGGGGAAGACCAGCTCCACCCTCTTCACCAACTTTGAGAAAGAAGAACTAGAGAGTAAGTCCTCTCTGTCTACACACAGTCTCTGCGGCAAAGCAGCTTCAGTCTGTGTTTACAGACAAACAGCCAGTAGCAAACGCAGCTCAGCCCGTATTTACATGTTTCCTGCTGCTACGGAGACTCAGCCAGTGTGACGTTTCAACCAAAGCCACCGTGACGAGAGATTTATGGACCCAGATCTGACACTCTGGCTAATTTTAGACAGACTGATCCTTCAGCTGGTGTCAGCCTAAAAGAAATGACATGAAGAGAAAAATGCTTATGTTCCTCAGAGTGAAAATACTAGAATAAGGATTATGCTGATATCGCAACTGAAATTCATATAATCAACAATATGTGTCAAACACTGAGCAGCATCTAGTCCTGATCAGATTAAAGCTGCAGTGTAGGAGGAAACTGTCTGTGCGGGTCGTGTTCACTAATCCACTTCTTCTTATTAGTGTTTCCAACTTAAACTGAAGAAAAACCCTGGTTATAAAAAGTAAAAAGGGCAGGAGACTTCCCACCACCACCGTCTGTCTTTAACATGTAGTGTCATTTATATGAGAAGCACAGTATGAACATTCCTGGGTTAGACCAGATTCCTGCGTGTTTGTTAGAAGACATGTTCACCTTTGTGTGGACTTTCCCCCTGACAGTTCAGGTTTGAGTTAGGAGTGACTGCTCTGTTCGTACTCCATCAGGTCACAGGGCGGTGTACGTCGGCGTTCATGTTCCTCTGGGCCGTCAGAGCCGGAGACGCCATCGTCATCGAGGGCACAGACATCACCGGAAAAGACGGGACCGCTCAGACCGCGAGGACGAGTGGGAGTCACCTGCATACGGTCGGTCACGCCGTCTGATCACTCACACATTGGAGGGTGAGGTGCGGGTGACGTGATGACGAGTGTGTGTTGTCCCCACAGACACGCCGTCTCAGAGAGTGCAGTTCATCCTCGGGACAGAGGACGACGATGAGGAGCACATTCCTCACGACCTGTTCACCGAGCTGGACGAGCTCGCCTTCAGAGACGGAGACATCCAGGAGTGGAAGGAAATGGCCAGGTGGGCTAGTTTTGGGCTTTACCTTAAAACCGTTATTTCATTTAGCGTAACAGCTTTATTTCTTTAGCCTTTTATTCCTCTGCTCAAAAGAACACCACTCACCGTGTTACTCATAATGACACACTGCTTCACTTTGCTTTGATTAGAAATCCTTCAGACTTTATTTTTTAGGATTTGTATTTTGAGTTCAGGATGTTTCTTTGCTGATCGGTTTCCTCCTGAATCCTCTGAAGTTTTAGCCTGTTTGGAGTCACGCTAACCCCCGTGCGACTGCACTGTCTTTGCACAGACATGTTTCCTCTCCTTGTCACACCTGGTTCACATCAACTCAGCTGTGGTGCTGGACGTGAACCAAACAACACATGCCAAAACATTTCCCACCATATTTATGCTGTGAAGGGAAAGATTCCACATTTCTACTCTGTTTAGCTTCTGTTATAAGTTAGACTTATTCTGTTCTCCTGACTTGTGATCTGCTGTAACACTGCAGTTTCCCTTCAGGTCACTTCTTCTACCTGCCTGTCTTATTAATTGCCGGAAGAAGACTTGACCTGGGATTCATTGGTTGTGTCTGTGTGTGTTCAGGTGGTTGAAGTTTGAGGAGGATGTAGAAGACGGTGGCGAGCGCTGGAGCAAACCGTACGTGGCCACGCTGTCCCTGCACAGCCTGTTTGAGCTGCGATCCTGCATCCTGAACGGCACCGTGCTGCTCGACATGAGGGCCAACACCATCGAGGACATCGCAGGTCGGCGCCGGGCAGGCCTGAGCTAAGTGTCGGTACGGAGACGTAGCTTGTCGGCTAACCTCATTGTCCTCGCGTGCAGACATGGTGATTGACAGCATGGTGGCGACGGGTCAGCTGGAGGAGGCCGTTCGAGAGAAGGTGAAGGAGGCCATGTTGAGGCGCCACCATCACCAGAACGAGAAGAAGCTGAGCAACCGAATCCCGCTGGTTCGATCGTTTGCGGATATAGGCAAGAAACACTCGGACCCACATTTACTGGACCGGAACGGTGAGACCACAGCACTCTTGTCATTCGGACTTTTGGTTTATAAATACTCATCTGCAGATCTGTAGGATGTGCAGTTCTCAGAAGTATGGTGTCGTTCTATAGACATTCATATTTCATATGAATCACACAGATTCATGTGTCAGTTTAGTCTGATCCAGTTTAGTCTGATCTGTTTAAATCCATAAAATCAGCTCATGAACCTAAACGCAGCCAAAGGTTAGAAATGGCTTCATAAAATAACGGCAGCTCCAGTTTCTGCAACTCGTGAGTGTCAGCAGGACGGATTCTGAAGAGACACAGCAAAGTTAAAAGTTTAGCACGTAGCTGACAACAAACTCATGTAATTCATGTAACTTTGGACTGCTGGACTCATTTTTTCACAACACGTCTTCTGGTTTTGCTCGAATTCTGCTGTTTTCAGAAACTTCTTCAGTGTTTCTGTTTTAGTCGTCTCGTCAGGCAGAGTTCAGAGTTTATTGGTCGTTGGCCGAGGTAACGAGTGACAAGACGTCGGGTCTCTGGTTGTGCGTGGCATCGTGCCTGCATGCTGTGGCCTTGTGTTGTAGAGTTTTGACAGTTGGTGATTGTTTATGTCCTCAGCTGTGTTTTGGTCTGTTTTCTGCCCGTCAGCTCTAATCTGAGGTGACCTGCTGAGTCAGTGAGCTAATAACCAACTAATACCAGGTGACGAGTCAGCTATTTAATATCCGGGCTCAAAAATCCTGTTTGAGCGAGTGAGGAATGTTTTAATTCTGCACTTGGAGCTCCGCTGTGCTGAAACCTGCAGAAACCAGACCTGAAACTCTGCCAGTGCATGTGGTGTAATAAGGCTCCATGTTAGTTAGAGGTCATGAACACATGAGATTAAATATAAACAGCATCTTAAACATAGTTTCATCAGCAGGGAAAAGACGAGTACATAAACCTTAGTAGACCCATGTCACACATCCCATCCAGAGATTTCATTTGTTCTCCAAAACGCTGCTGTGAGCAGAGAGCAGCTAAAGTGGAACCAGAGCCTGTAAACAGTGACGGCCGTTCTCAGGTTCTGGAGCTGGTTTTTGGAAACAGACGGGCCTCCCATTGTTGGTGAGGAAGAACCATGTGAGCCAGGTCAGCGGTGTGGCTCCCTGCTGTGTTTTTAATAGTCTTTGGACAACAATGGAGGTCTACGGCATAGACCCATAAGCTGAACCAGGTTCTGGATTCACACACATTCATTGGTGCTGTTGGTCTCTGGATGGGATCTGGACTCAGTGACACACACATGCACAATCAGTGGCTGCATCTTTGAAGCACTGCTAGTGCCATAGTGAGTATTAGTCCACACTGTATGCTTCGTTGCAAACTCTGGTCCACCTCAGTGTTTGTTTGGGTTCTGATTCAGAGCGATGTCCTGATGCTTTTTGTGTGTCAGCAGCTTCCACTTGACTTTAACAACCCGCTTGAGCATCGTTCAGTCCCCCTGCAGCTGTTTCTGTCCTTTCACCTGATCATTCTTCTTCCTCTTCCAGGGGAGGGTCTGTCCTCCTCTCCCATGTCCCTGCTCCGTCGTCCTTCCGTCCCCAGCCTGCCCGCCTCGCCTCAGACCTCTCCCTCTCTGTACCGACATGACCGCCACCTCTCTGAACCCTACCCACATGGACTCACTGTACCCTCCCCCTACTCTCCACGTCGCTGCTCTGCTCCAGGGGGCCTATGGGGAGGGATCCCTGAGGTGGTGGTTCACCCACCTGTAAAGGAGGAAGACGAAGAAGAGAATGAGGAGGAAGAGTTCAGGGACAAACAGGACGGCCTCTCTTGTCAGGATCTGCAGTTTCTTCACAGTGACTCAGGCAAATACTGGCATGCTGCAGTGTGGGCCGCTGTACTCCCCAGCACCGTAACACTAACTGCAGAATAAAACCGCATGAAAACTCAAGCTACTCACTTACTGCTTGTGGTTTTGAAGGAACCAATCGCAGCTGTGGGCGTTGGCCTTTATTTTATTTACACACAGTATCAACCTTCCTCTAACAAGAGTGCAGTTTCTAACCGTTTCTCTAACCCCCCTCAGCTCTGTAAATCCTGCCTGTACGGTTTCTCTTTTATTTTGTCGACGTTGTGTGACAGGGTTAATGCAGCGCTGTGCTCTGCTGTGTGGGGTTTGTGTTGCGTTACATGGAAATGTTTGTGATGTGGGGAATCACTAAGAGGCCAAAGTGATTTCTTGCAGCCTGGACAGTGGAAACAGTATCAGGAGTCATGTGACATATTCCCTGTGGATCACCTGTGATCAAATGTGTGTTAATGATTTGTTGACTGCGCTAATGCCTCATCCTCTGACACCTCGTTACTGAGTCACTGTTCATGTGCTGAAGTTAATGGGTTTTTAAAAAAAAACAGGAAATTATCGGTGAGTTTGACGACACAGAGCACAGCAACATGCTGAGTCCAGTGGAACCAGACACAAAGACCTGGTGGATAATTAAAATAGCACAGAGTCGTACCTGCAGGTACCCAGATCCAGGCCCTGGTGTCTCTCAGCTATACTACTGCCCAGGACTCTGTGCTACCTACAGCCCTTCTGTTGTTATTCCAGCTTCTCTACCCTGTGTTGGCAAAGTCCGCTCCGTCAATGAGCCCCCCCTGCCACCTGGCCAAGGTCAGAAGAAGCCAGTAGTGGTTTCCAACAGCAGCCATGCAGGAGTCTCTGCAGCTCAAAGTGGGAACCAGTGGCTGCCAGAGCCAAGAGGCGGCGTTCTTTAGCCCAGAGAGAGTGGGACAAAGAAAGACCAACAACCAGGGTTAACATGGCTTTGGCTTTTTCACATGGAGAGAGTTCAAAGCAGCCAAAGGACTCACATTGGATCCACATGGGGCCTTCTTCCTTCTGGATGTGTTAGCATCTAAAGCTAACCTGTTGGTTTTGGTAGCATTAGCCACCTAGCATGGTCCTGACTGGACCTTTGGATTAAATGGATCTGATGTGGATTTGGGAGGAACTGGGGCTTTGGGTAACGTTAGAGCTTTGGGTCACAGTAGCAGGAACCAGAGCGTCTACTGGACTGACACATTTACTCCTCAGTCAGCTAACGCTAGCTTTGGACTGAACTCTTTGTCCCAACCAGGCATCCGTAGGTCACGTTGTAGCTTCAGGAAACAGGACGGGATGGGAGGGGCATAAAGCGGGGAGGCGGGGCTTATGGTGGGAGTTTGGGTCATTAGAGCCTCTAGAGGCCGCGCAGGTTTAAGTCAAGAGAAAACAAAAAATGGCAAGAATGGTAAATAGATGTTAAAAATAGAAATACAGTCCATTAAATGACGAACTGGACCACATGGAAGTGGAAATGCTGAAAGCGTTAAAAGGATCCGTAAAAATAAAATTTCTATACGAATATTTAGTTGTTTTTAGTAATTATTAATGCAGCTGTTTTGTCGCAGCGCTCAAATATAAATATATTTGTATCTCCTGCTTTAATAATAAACCTCTAAAGTAGTTTCCAGTGTTTCAGTCTGTGCAGCCTGATGTTATTTGGATAAATATTATGTAATATTTAGTAGGTGCAGTGTGTCATACACTCTGACTGGAGTCACTTCTGTTTCACAACTGAAGGGGAAATTTACAGAATGAGTTAGTGTGGCTGCACACACAGTGACATTTATGATGAGGTTTGGATATCCGGGACTGTAACAGGACACACGGGGCTGATGGGAGGCGCTGGTGTGTGTATGTGTGTGTGTGTGTATGTGTATGCGTGTGTGCGCGTCCAACACGTGTCTTCTCTGCCTTGTGGTTCTTCTGAGTCCTGTCTGTTCTGCAATCATGTGGTTTCAATCAGCAGCAGTGAAAACCTTGCTCAGCTCCAACAGACACAGCAGTCTGACGGACTGTCACAGCAGAATATCGTTAAAATGCAGATTAGAGCCGATTATTGTGAATTAAAACTGCAGCTCTGCTTCAGGTCCAGACATTTGCCCAGCTGCAGTTTGTGTAGATTGCAGGTCCAGTTTGATCCAATTCAAACTGTGGTGGCCTGATCCAGAGATCAGAGGTGAAACTAAGAGCTTTAAGAGTATTAGGTCATTTAAAGTCTCAGTGGGTCACCTGTCACGGCCCCATACCAGCTGCAGGGCCCAGTGAAAGGTCAAAATACCATTTGAATTCTGGGCTCACCCAACTCACATTTAACTGTGTGTCATCGAGTGGCTGCAAACAAAGACAGTGGATCTGAGACCTCAGCAGGTTTCTGTCAAAACCCCAGGTCTGGCCTCAGATCAGAAGCACGCTGTAGTTTTCCTGTGAGTGATAATAGCATCTTTACACCTGTGCAGGTCTGCTTGCGTCTCCTCAGTCGGCTCCAGGAAACCTCGACAACGGCAAGAACGGCGAGAGCCGCATCAATGTGGGCAACGGGGGCAGCCGGGAGAACAGCACAGTGGACTTCAGCAAGGTAACGAACCTTGATGTTATCGAGCAGGTTGTTCTACGTGAGATGAAAACAGCGTGGAACAGTCTGCTGCTCAGGCTTTGCTCCCTAACTACTGTCTCAACACCTGCAGCTCCCATGAGCCGGTCCTGTTGTTTTGTCCTTATATTTTCATGGGACCTGCAGACTTCAGTCTCAGTAGTTTTCCCTTTGGAAACTAAAAATTTCAGTTTTAGCTTATTCCAGTGGAGTGTTGGGGGGGGGGGGGGGGGGGACTGGGACTGGGACTGGGACTGGGAAAGTCTGGCACTTACTGAATGTTAGGACATAATGGACCTGATGTCCCTGCAGGGTGAGACGCTGTGCAGTCTCATTATTTTACAAAATGCTGATAAATCAGGGCTGTTGATTTTCCTCTAGTATGATTCAGTCCCTGTCAGGCTGGGGAGGTTGGACTGAAGGTAAATATTAGCAGAGAAACTGTTTACATGCTGAAAAAACACGGCGGCCGGCACAAAGCCCGCTGTAAGTCTGTTCACCTGCCTGTCACCTGCTGTCGACCAATCAGCGGCCTGTGTCGAACACCTGTGCTTGACGTGCGTAACGCTTTCTGCTTCCAGACTCAACAGCTTTGTTGTTTCAGTGTAAATGGAAAATGTTGTTTTGTGATGGAAAAGTCACATGGAAGATTCATTTCAATGTTGAAACACGGGAGGCCCGTCTGTCTCCAACAACCTGCTTCAGCAGCCGAGAACGTCCAGCACTTTCTACAGTCTTTACAGAAAACGACACATTGTCACTTTTTAGCTTCGTTTGCTGAGTCTTACCCTAAAACCTCAGAGCAGAGATTCACTTCAAATAATCATCAAACCCCTTGAATGTGTCTGATATTTCACCAGTGAGCACATGTTCCTGTATCAGCAAGAACACACACTGTGGTTTGTTCTGACTGTGGCCCACACACACGTCCTACAGAGCAGTGCTGGAAGAAGTACTCACTCCTTACTGCAGTAGAAATACCACAGTGTTACAAGTAAAAGTCCTGCATTCAACACTTCTAATTTGAAGTATTTTATATACTGCTGGGTACCTGACGTTAACTACCTTATATACTTCTAATTTGAAGTACTTTATATACCGCCGGGTAGCTGACGTTAACTACCTTATATACTTCTAATTTGAAGTACTTTATATACCGCTGGGTAGCTGACGTTAACTACCTTATATACTTCTAATTTGAAGTACTTTATATACCGCTGGGTAGCTGACGTTAACTACCTTATGTACTTCTAATTTGAAGTACTTCATGTACCGCTGGGTACCTGACGTTAACTACCTTATATACTTCTCATTTGAAGTACTTTATATACCGCTGGGTAGCTGACGTTAACTACCTTATATACTTCTAATTTGAAGTACTTTATATACCGCTGGGTAGCTGACGTTAACTACCTTATATACTTCTAATTTGAAGTACTTTATATACCGCTGGGTAGCTGACGTTAACTACCTTATATACTTCTAATTTGAAGTACTTTATATACCGCTGGGTACCTGACGTTAACTACCTTATATACTTCTAATTTGAAGTACTTTATATACCGCTGGGTAGCTGACGTTAACTACCTTATATACTTCTCATTTGAAGTACTTTATATACCGCTGGGTAGCTGACGTTAACTACCTTATATACTTCTCATTTGAAGTACTTTATGTACCGCTGGGTAGCTGACGTTAACTACCTTATATACTTCTAATTTGAAGTACTTTATGTACCGCTGGGTAGCTGACGTTAACTACCTTATATACTTCTAATTTGAAGTACTTTATGTACCGCTGGGTAGCTGACGTTAACTACCTTATATACTTCTAATTTGAAGTACTTTATGTACCGCTGGGTAGCTGACGTTAACTACCTTATATACTTCTAATTTGAAGTACTTTATGTACCGCTGGGTAGCTGACGTTAACTACCTTATATACTTCTAATTTGAAGTACTTTATGTACCGCTGGGTAGCTGACGTTAACTACCTTATGTACTTCTAATTTGAAGTACTTTATGTACCGCTGGGTAGCTGACGTTAACTACCTTATATACTTCTAATTTGAAGTACTTTATGTACCGCTGGGTAGCTGACGTTAACTACCTTATATACTTCTAATTTGAAGTACTTTATGTACCGCTGGGTAGCTGACGTTAACTACCTTATATACTTCTAATTTGAAGTACTTTATGTACCGCTGGGTAGCTGACGTTAACTACCTTATATACTTCTAATTTGAAGTACTTTATGTACCGCTGGGTAGCTGACGTTAACTACCTTATGTACTTCTAATTTGAAGTACTTTATATACTGCTGGGTAGCTGACGTTAACTACCTTATATACTTTTAATTTGAAGTACTTTATGTACCGCTGGGTAGCTGACGTTAACTACCTTATATACTTCTAATTTGAAGTACTTTATGTACCGCTGGGTAGCTGACGTTAACTACCTTATATACTTCTAATTTGAAGTACTTTATGTACCACTGGGTAGCTGACGTTAACTACCTTATATACTTCTAATTTGAAGTACTTTATGTACCACTGGGTAGCTGACGTTAACTACCTTATATACTTCTAATTTGAAGTACTTTATGTACCACTGGGTAGCTGACGTTAACTACAGGCTGAAACTGTGTCTGCAGCAGGTTTGTGAATAAATGAGCAGAAACTCGTTCAGTGGTAACGAATGAGGAGAAAGAGGTGAAGCGTCTTTGTGCTGCAGGCTGCCGTGTTCACTACAGGCAAAAGCTCAGTCAGTGTTTGATCGTGTGTGTGTGTGTGGGGTGTGTGTGTGTGTGTGTGTGTGTTTCCAGGTGGACATGAACTTCATGAAGAAGATTCCTCCTGGTGCTGAGGCCTCCAACGTCCTGGTGGGTGAAGTCGACTTCTTGGAGCGACCGATCATCGCCTTCGTTCGTCTCTGCCCCGCCGTGCTGCTGAGCGGCCTGACCGAGGTGCCTGTGCCCACCAGGTAAACACACACACAGAGAACTACACAGCAAAGTGTTTAGATGCAGGACAGTGGACCGTCTCTGAATATTTTCCTGTCTGCAGACACTGAGCATGTTCTACCTGTCACGCAACAGTGAAGGTACAAGCAGATGAGGTTCTCAGTGGTGTTGCAGCCTTTACTGATACCACAGTTTTGAAAAGTGTTTTTGTGATACTTTATATATTAGTGTGAGACAGGTTGTCCTCCTGTCTGTCCAGGTTTCTCTTCCTCCTGCTGGGTCCGTTTGGAAAAGGTCCACAGTACCACGAGATCGGACGCTCCATCGCCACCCTGATGACAGATGAGGTGAGACAGCAGGAAATACTTTCAAAATAAAAGATAAAGCTTTGAGTTTACGTTTATTACTGGAGAATATCTCGATGTTCAGAGGCAGCAGGATGAATATTATTCTATGACTCTGGACTCGAGCTCAGTCATTTTGAACATGAGAAAAATTATTGAAACCACAACAGACTTAAGACGTTTTATTGGCCTCAGAGAATCTTGATAAGAAAAGTCCTCTGAGCTTCTGACTTGATAAGACGAGCCGGGAAAAGGTCTTTCACATGTTTTGAGGATATAAGACACCGACATCCTGTCTCCTCTCTCGGCGTTAGGTTTTCCACGATGTTGCCTACAAGGCGAAGGACAGGAACGACCTGCTGTCAGGGATCGACGAGTTCTTGGACCAGGTCACTGTTCTTCCTCCAGGAGAATGGGACCCCAGCATCCGCATCGAACCCCCAAAGAGTGTCCCGTCACAGGTGAGAGAGGAGACCTGACCCTTTACACACCAACTTTAATCTTTGTTGATAAAACGTGTCCAACATTAAAGACCGACAGAAATCAGAACCACAGTCCAGCTTCTCCTGTTCGCTTTTTTTTTTTTTGGCCTTCTCTGTCTTTCATTGGTTGCTCAAATCCAAGGATGGGGGAAAAGTGTAATTTATATCAAACCATTTTAAGCCTCTTCAACTTTCAGGTGCTTTTCCCTCTAAGTTTAATGAGGAGTGAGGTTTTTCCCGCGGAGTTCCTCCTGGTTTGTGGATGTTTGGTGCCAAACTTTTTCGTCATCTGTCTTACTCAGTGTTACTCAGTTCAATTCAATTCAATTCAATTTTATTTGTATAGCGCCAAATCACAATACAAATCATCTCAAGGCACTTTACAAAAACTAAAACTAAAAACCCAACAATTCCCTTATGAGCAGCACTTGGCGACAGTGGAGAGGAAAAACTCCCTTTAACGGAAGAAAAAACCTCCAGCAGAACCGGGCTCAGTTTGGGCGGCCATCTGCCTCGACCGGTGGCTGAAACTCAGTGGCTGTGATGCCACTACTTTGCTGCTGGTGTTGATCTCAGGTGTCAGATAAAAACACAGGTGTGTCCATGTTGTCAGCTGTGTTTTCCTCTGTCGCCGCAGGAGAAGAGGAAGGTGCCGTCCATTCCTAATGGCTCCGCCCCTAGCTCTTACACGATGAAGGAGGCGGAGCATCACAGCGGACCAGAGCTGCAGAGGACAGGGAGGTTTGTCAGGGTTGTGTTTTACTCCGAGGCTTTCAGGGATTAGAAATATGGTGGCTCGGATACACAAAGAGCAAATGGGCCTATGAACGAACTTTTTAAACAAATTTCTGTGTGTGTGTGTGTGAGGGTGTGTGTGTGTTTGTGTGTGTGTGTGTGTGTGTGTGTGTTGTAAACATGTCTCAATGTGCTGTGAGGGAACTGCAGAACCGTCAGTAACAGAGAACCCGTCCTGTGTTCTCTCAGGCTGTTTGGTGGTTTGGTGAACGATGTTCGGAGGAAAGCTCCGTTCCTGTGGAGCGACATCAGAGACGCCTTCAGTCTTCAGTGTTTGGCGTCCATCCTCTTCCTGTACTGCGCCTGCATGTCGCCGGTCATCACGTTCGGAGGGCTGCTGGGAGAAGTCACCAAAGGAAACATAGTAAGACCTGCACAGATTGATACCTTTACTAATACTAACTAATACTTCAGTTGATACTACACAGTCTGACTGTGGCGATAGTCTCAGTACTCATGTGAGATCTGTATCATAAGAAAATTACTGACCTGCTGCCGTTTACAAACTCACTCTCTCTCTGGTAGAGCGCCATAGAGTCTCTGTTCGGGGCCTCTATGACCGGTGTGGCCTACTCCATGTTTTCCGGTCAGCCTCTCACCATCCTGGGCAGCACCGGTCCGGTACTGGTCTTTGAGAAGATCCTCTTTAAGTTCTGCAGGTGAGTCGACCCCTGGTGTCGCAGCAGAATGCGGATGTGTTGTTTGGACTGGTCACCTGTAAAATCCTCTGTGCTGGACTCCAAACCCTCCAGCTCACATGTTGGTATCCAAGAGGCCTTGCTAAAGGGTACCTGAGTCCAGATCTGTCAGTGTCTCACTGATTGTAAAGGATATAAAATGGTCCCTGCAGGACTTTTATATAAAGCTGCAGCGCCCCCTGCAGTGCAGCGTCTCCCCTATTCCTGACCCTGAACATGAGGTGGATGTGTTTTATAAATGTAGTTAAGTAACAGCCTCCAGTGTGGAGTGTTTCAGGTTTGTGGCGATTAATGTGATTTATGGGGTTTGGGGTCAGATGTGTAATTGGCTTTAGAGACTTTGTGCATTTGAGCTTTCAGAGTGGATTATTCTGTTTTGTGTTTTTAGTTGCGAGGATTAAAAAACGTTTGTGATGGAAAATGTTTTGTAACATAAAATCCAGTTTTAAGCTGCTCCATTTCCCAGCAGATTATTTCATACTTCTTCTTTTCTGTATTTTAAATCTCGCACATTTCCTGGAAAATGGATCAGACACTGTCGGCGTAAGTAATAGACTGTGATTCTCATGTTCACATGTGTTTGTTCTCTGTGGTTGTAAACTGAAAGTTTTTGGGTCGGTTTATTAGGAACCCCTGTGTCAGACCCAGTCGGTTTATTAGGCTGTTCATTCACCTGGAGGAAACAGTTTGTGCTGTTGGACTGCTCTTTATGACACTGACAGATGTTTCTGGTTCTGTCCTCAGCGAGTACGGTCTGTGCTACCTGTCCCTGAGGACCAGTATCGGACTCTGGACTGCGCTGCTGTGCTTGGTGCTGGTCGCCACGGACGCCAGCTCTCTGGTCTGCTACATCACCCGCTTCACCGAGGAGGCCTTCGCTGCCCTCATCTGCATCATCTTCATCTACGAGGCTCTGGAGAAGCTGGTCTACCTCGGTGAGGTGTACCCCATCAACATGCACATCCAGCTGGACAACCTCACCTTCTACACGTAAGAGAAGCACTGGTCTGTCAGGAACCAACAGGAGCGTTTATTATTTTTATTCTGAAGATATGTGGGTTTCTCTCTTTAGACGGTGCCTCCTTCTCCTTTGATCTGTGCCCGACTCACCTGTGGTTCTGTTTCAGGTGTCAGTGTTCTCCACCTGCCAACGCCTCCGCTGAGGTCCAGCAGATCTGGAGCAACAGAAACGTAACGGAAAACTTCCAGTGGGAGCAGCTGAGCGAGGAGGTCAGACTGAGTCTCCTCAGCACATTGAGGCTGTGTCACACAGACAGTCAGGACTGAGAAACAGGTTTTAAAACGGTTTCTGCTGTTGGAACCAACATGATTGTTAGTGGCAGCTCTAAATAAAGTTAAAACACTGAGGGATGAATTATAGAAAAGAGATGAAGCGACATCAGGGCATTGGTTTTCTCACTTAACCATCATTTCTAAAATTACTGTTATTATATGACATATTATATGTAATATATGGTGTATACTGTATGTAAAATATATTGTCACTTAAAGCAGAGAGACAGGATGTGTCAGTCATCAATCAGACACGTTTCTTTATCCTTGAATTTCCTCCTCAGTTAAAAATAGTTGAGGCTCAGTGACTCAGCTTCACCTCAGTACAGTCCAGGTTCCTTCACAGCTGGTGGACGTTGGAGGAACTGCAGCTCATCGCTGTCCGTCCGTCTCTGTCCACAGGAATGTCAGGAGCTACGTGGGGAGTTCGTCGGCTCGGCCTGCAGCCATGACGGGCCCTACGTCCCCGACGTCCTCTTCTGGTCCGTCATCCTCTTCTTCACCACTTTCTTCCTCTCCTCCTTCCTCAAGCAGTTCAAGACCAAGAGATACTTCCCCACCAAGGTCTGTTTTCCTTCCCACACACAGACGTGTCTCACAGCTGCTGGTTACTGACAGATACTGATAATGGTGCACGATTTCTGTAATAGCCCCACACGGCTTCAGCAGGGCGCTGCAGCACTCACCTTCTATAGTGAGGGATTTTTACACCCAGTGGTCAGTTTATTAGGAACCCCTGTTTCACAGCTGCCCCTTTACCTCGAGACTACAGTTCGTGCTGCTGCGTCCACTACATTTAAGTCACTGAGGACAGACTGAACGATGAGTAAATGTGTGCAGGTTCGATCGACCATCAGCGACTTCGCCGTCTTTCTGACCATCATGATCATGGTCCTGGTGGATTATCTGGTGGGAGTTCCTTCACCCAAACTCCACGTCCCCGACCACTTCAAGGTAACACCAGCCTGTGCTTTCGTCACAGCTCCATGTTCACTTTGGTCTGAAATGTACTGTGTAGCTTCAGTAGAGTCTGTGTCAGGATCACGTGTCAGCCCTGCGGCGTAAGCATAAACGCTGAATTATTCTGTTTAAACAAAGTGAATCAGATTCTGGTCGAACGAGACGCCTCCTGAACACCTGTCAGCTCAGTGGTGTCTGGTCTGTTTACATTTCTGTGGAAATGTTCCAGCGGTCACCTGGAGGGAACAGACTGTGCTGGACCTTCTCTGCAGTGAAGCTTCTTTAGGCTCCGTACAGGTTGTTGACAATAAGCCTGTGATGATTCAATCAGCTTGGATGTGAATAGTAATGAAGAGACATCACATACTTTTGGAAAAAGCTTTAGTTGTGAGAAGCTTTTCCACAGCAGCGTGTGTTAGTAGGAAGTTCTGACGCTGTTGTTTTTCCTTCAGCCCACATCGAACACTCGAGGCTGGCTGATCTCCCCCCTGGGCCCAAACCCCTGGTGGACTCTGTTGGCCGCCTTCATCCCCGCTCTGCTGTGCACCATCCTCATCTTCATGGACCAACAGATCTCCACCGTCATCGTCAACAGGAAGGAGAACAAGCTCAAGGTCAGGACTGTCAGAGCTGGCGGTTTGTATCCGACAGAGCCCTCGATGCTGAGCTTTGCCTCCCTGTGTGTGTTTTGGCTGCAGAAGGGCTGCGGCTACCACCTGGACCTGCTGGTGGTGGCCGTGATGCTGGGCGTGTGCTCCATCATGGGCCTGCCGTGGTTTGTGGCGGCCACCGTGCTCTCCATCTCCCACGTCAACAGTCTGAAGCTAGAGTCGGAGTGCGCGGCGCCCGGCGAGCAGCCGAAGTTCCTGGGCATCAGAGAGCAGAGGGTCACCAGCTTCATGATCTTCGTCCTGATGGGCTGCTCCGTCTTCATGACCTCCATCCTCAAGGTGAGGGTCACACCTGTGGTCCTCACAGAGATAGATAATGTTGGTCTGAGCAGCTGCTTTAAGTCTACTAATTTACAGCAGGTCCTCCTCAGCAGCACTGACCTTCACATGATGACCCTAACTTCAGTCCCTCATGAATGAATTATGGCGTTAACTGACTTTGTAATATTCACACTGACATTTTCAACATTCCTGCTTCAACTGTTGTTTCATTGTTTCAGTACATTCACGCTAAGATGAAACTAAATACGTCAATATTATTCACATGGAAGCATCTCTAAAGGTTTTTCCATCAAACTGTGACCTGCTTGTGTCTGTGGTTCCTCGTGTCTTTCAGTACATCCCGATGCCAGTGCTGTACGGGGTCTTCCTCTACATGGGGGTGTCCTCGCTCAAAGGCATTCAGGTGTGTCGGGGTTTGTCTGTCGAGCTGCAGTGTCACCGTTCTGTTCCACTGGGTTTGTTCTCATCCGCCTGTTTTGTCTCTGCAGCTGTTCGACCGGATCAAGCTGTTCGGCATGCCGGCCAAACACCAGCCGGACCTGATCTACCTGCGCTACGTCCCTCTGTGGAAGGTCCACGTCTTCACTGTGGTGCAGCTGTCCTGCCTCATCGTCCTCTGGGCCATCAAGGCCTCCGCCGCCGCCGTCGTCTTTCCCATGATGGTGAGCTGAGACGACATGTTAGCAGACACAAGCCTGAAAGTAATGGACCCAAAGTAAAAAGGTTACTGGTGTTGAGAAGAAGTGAAGAAAGCGTGACCTTCACTCGGAGCTCTGAATGTGTGTTTTAAAGGTAACTGGTCTCTTCTGGCTCTGCAGGTTCTTGGTCTGGTGTTCATCCGGAAACTCCTGGACTTCTGCTTCACCAAGAGAGAGCTGAGCTTGCTGGACGACCTGATACCCGAGAGCAAAAAGAAGAAGGACGACGACAAGAAGAAGAAGGAGAAGGAGGTGAAATGCTAACGAGGACACTTGGACACCACGTAGCTCTGTCTCAGGCAGACGCAGACACTGACACTGTGTGTGGGGTTTTTTGGACAGGATGCTCAGAGGATGCTGGAGGAGGTCGAGGATGAGTCTCCGTACGACGACAACAAACTGAAGCTCCCGATCAAAAACCTGAAAGGACGGTGAGTGAACAACAGTGCACACTGAACACACAGAGTCCTGCAGCATACAGTAATGTGTGTGTGTGCGTGTGTGTGTGTGTGCGTGTGTGTGTGTGTGCGTGTGCGTGCGTGTGTGTGTAGCCTGGACCCATCGGAGGTGAACATCTCAGATGAAATGGCCAAAAGCGGCATCTGGAAATCTGTTTCCATGACCTCGGACAGCAACAAAGGCCTGAAACGCTGCCACAGGTAAAAACATCTGCAGGAGACTGTCCTTACAGACCAGGTCGGACTCACGGGAGGAGCTGAACCAAAGACTGGTTAAAGAAACGACTAGTGACTCAGGGTCACATCAGGATGGTTGATGATGTGTTGTCTCGTGGATGTTAGGCTAGTTAGACGTTGGTACTGCAGCTGTCGTCTTCATATGTGTTGGTGGTGATGAGGATCAGGCTGAGGATGATGATGATGAGGATCAGGCTGAGGATGAGGATCAGGCTGAGGATGATGATGATGAGGATCAGGCTGAGGTTGATGATGATGACGAGGATCAGGCTGAGGAGGATGATGATGATGAGGATCAGGCTGAGGAGGATGATGATGATGAGGATCAGGCTGAGGATGATGATGATGATAATGGTGAGGATCAGGCTGAGGATGATGATGATGATGAGGATCAGGCTGAGGATGATGATGATGATCAGGCTGAGGATGATGATGAGGATGAGGCTGAGGATGATGATGAGGATCAGGCTGAGGATGATGATGATGAGGATCAGGCTGAGGATGAGGATCAGGCTGAGGAGGATGATGATGATGAGGATCAGGCTGAGGATGATGATGATGATAATGATGATCAGGCTGAGGATGATGATGATGATGAGGATGAGGCTGAGGATGATGATCAGGCTGAGGATGATGATGAGGATCAGGCTGAGGATGATGATGGTGATGATGATGATGATGATGAGGATCAGGCTGAGGATGATGATGATGATGAGGATCAGGCTGAGGATGATGATGATGATCAGGCTGAGGATGATGACGATGTCGTGTTTTCCAGCCAGGACAAGTTGCCGAGCGTCAAGATCAGTGTGGAGAACGAGGATGGTCGAAGATTCGTGGATGCGGAGACGTCGTTATGATCCACGGCCGTTCTCCACCACAAGGTGACGCTGCAGGGGAGTGAGGAAGGCGGGGCTGCGACTCATGCGACGCCGTAGCCCTCGGTCCTCTCCTAACTGAGGTCAAAGGTCAGCGGAGGACCAATAACGCTTCACCTTGTCGTGCTGTACTTCTCATCCTGCGTTTTCTCGGACGAAGGTGAACGTTTTATTTTCTCATCGTTTTATGGTGAAACACGGAGACTCCAGCACTGGGAGCTGCGCTGTGATTGGCTGCTGAAGCCTCAAACCCAAACACAGATTCAGCCTATGACAGATGATCCGAAAAACACCTGAAGTTTCATTTTATTGTTTTAAATGTTCTGCTCCTCACCTGTGAGCCGTCCAATGCAGGACGCAGGTTTATTTAATCCGTCATGTTCATTTCACTTGGCTGTGTGTCTGTGAATGTGTAGTTTTTATGTGTGTGGTGTGTGTGGTGTGTGTGGTGTGTGTGGTGTGTGTGGTGTGTGTGGTGTGTGTGGTGTGTGTGGTGTGTGTGTGATCACTGTTGTGCCTCACCTTGTTGCCTCAAACAGCTAAATGATGTCACGGCCGCTGTCGTCGTAGTTCCTTCAGTTTATTAAAACAGGTCTGGCCTGTCAGACACTTTGATGAACAATAAAATCTGATTTCAGGTTGTTGAAAATTTTCTGTCACATTCAGGAGAAACACATTTGTACTTTGTGTAACTGAAATAAAGGATTAGTGAGACTTTAAAGGTTGTTAGAGGTTGATTGAACGTCAGGGCTGTGCTGAGGCACAGTGTCTCTTCCTGGTAACCATAATCTGTGCTGTCTGTATTATTAAAGTCCATAAATCAGCTTTGGAATTAGAGGAAGTTTATGCTCCAGGAGCCGCTGATTGACAAAGTGTAACAGCTCAAAGAAACAGGGCTCAGGTCGTGGCCCACAGTGTCATTAATAAATCACTTCCTGCTCCTTGAAAATCCTTACATCTGGTCACAAAGTGAGGACTTTTCTAGTCCTTATGCTAACCTAAGCTAACTACACTTAGGAATGGAAGCTGAACATCGAACACTGAGCGAGACGAGAAATAAACACACTGACCAGTGGAAATATTCTTTAAACATTCGTCTCTGAATTCATACACAGTCTAGACTTTATTTACAAAATTAAAAGTCAAATTAGTCCAAATGTGTTTCAGGAATGAAGCATAGAGACAAAACCATTTAATTCATCAGATGCACAATAACAAAACAAAGCAGTAATTGATTTGCAGCACGATAAAACAAAAGCAGTGATCATAACTTAGTGCTGTTTATAAAAATGACCACTAATATTTCACCTGCGTGTGACGCCACAGGCAACGTGAGCGGAGTGAAAGCAGGTGTTTGAGATGAGGTGATGGAGGCTGATCCTGGATCCGTTAGAGCACAGTGAACATGAGCAGCATCGACAGCGGCAGCAGGGCCAAAGACAGTCGGGTTCTCTGTGATCCACCTGGAAACAAACATTAAGATGAACTACTCCCAGAAACTCACTGACTTCTGCCACGTCTGAACGCTGCTGCTGCTGCTGCTGCTGAAGTGAAGTCCTGGACTTTACTACCACGGAAGTCAAATCGTTTCTACTGCACGACTTGGTGTCGTGGTTTAACCCCTTCTACTCGTAATTAATTTAATATAAAAACAGCTTGTAAATAGTTTTTCCAGTACAGCAACGTCTGTGATTTAAACTCTCACTTTATCGTGTTTCCAAAATCATCTTTAAACTAAAAATATCATCACAGGTGAAAATATGAGAAAGAAAAATACTATAAGGAAAAACTTCAGGAATCCCACACGGACTGTGTGAACTGAGCTCCAGCCTGGAGGACTCTGACCCTGTTTCTTTGGTCCTTTAGTAACTGGGGGCAGCATTTCCACAGACACACTGACTGTCGGGTAAAACAGTTTGTCTGTCAACATGTTCGTTCAGACTTACCGCTCTGCAGCAGCAGGTTCTTGGTGACTACCAGAGACCCGTTGTGGGGCGCCGGGTCGATCTGCAGCAGTTCACACATCAGAGGGTAGATGTGGATGCTGTCGAACGGCTCAGACAGGAAGTTGCTCTTGAAGTCGGGCCCGAAGGCCCTGAATATGGTCTTCATGTCCATCTCTCCATTGTGGAAACCATGATCGCCCTTGTTGACGTAGACGATTAATCTCTGGTGGGAAACACAGAGATGCAGAAACAGATTTTCAGCTGCTGCTTCCTCTCCCCTGCCCACTTCCTGTGTGTTGTGGCTCCTTTGACCTCAGGATCTGTCCTCATCAAACTGCCTGTTCCCCTGTTTTTGTTTCAGGCCTTTATTTTTTAATCCGGTCATTTCTTATCACCTGTTGACTCAATTACAGACATTAAGTACCCAGAAACATTCTTTAAGGGAGAGTCCACCTGAGAAATATAAAGAAAGGTAAAAGCCCTGATCTGAGGTGTGATGTAAAACTCACAGAGTTCAGGTTGAATCCCAGATCCGCGATGATCACGATGGGAGGCAGCCGCTCGCTTTTGCCGAGATGGAAGCTCTCGGGAATCTGGCTTTTCTTGTAGACCGTCAGATTGGGAGCATTGGACAAAGCGTCAAACACTTCCTGCTCCCTCCCCGGCCGCGGGGTCACGATGCCAAACCCACCATAGTCGAGGATCTCGAAGCTGGTGAGCTTCAGTAGATTCAGGTAGTCTCTGATGATGATTTCATCCACCTGCGGACGTTTTTTCACTGTGGTCATCCCATGGTCAGAGGTGATGATGACGTTCAGTCTATCGTTCAGGTGATGGCGAGACATGGCCTCCCTCAGGTAGCCAATGGTGCGGTCGATCTGCTGAATTATCTTCTTCCTGTCTGGGTGGTCCGGTCCCTTGGCGTGGCCCACGTTGTCGGGCTCGCCGTAGTACAGCGTCACCAGGTGGAAATCCTCCTCTGAGAACCAGCTCATCACCTGGTCGATGTTCTGGCGCCACTCTGTCTCATTGTCGTCCGGGTGGTTTGACTCCTCCACCAGCACCCTGTTGACCGACTGGCCGCTGTAGTTGGCTCCACCTCCAGGGTAGTGGAAGGAAGCAGTTTTCAGACCCTGGAACAACAGTTGACACAAAATACAGTAGATCAGTTTGGCTTTGTCATTGGTCAGCATGAGGCCAACGCAGCCGAGTTCCTGACATCACGTTTTACTTCATTTCCAGTTCGAAATGAACATGATGGATTAAATAAACCTGCGTCCTGCACAGTTCACAGGACATTGGGACGCCTTCACATCCCAGGCCTGAATGACCTGGTGTTTGTCATCAGATCTGATGTTTGTGTCAGTGCTTCACATATTTTCACTCTGCTACAGGTACATTCAGGGCTTAGGGAGGATTTGGTGTCTGTGGGATTGAGTCAAAATAAATTATCAGGTTTCAAACTCAGGTTTAATTTGAGTTGAGACAAAAAGAACTAGTCCTCAGTTTAAATCGAATCATCCCACAGGTCTGTTTATCTTCTTTAGTTACCAGTCACCTGATCGATGACTCACCTGGTTCTGAGCTGTGATCCACAGTGGGAGGACGCCGTTGTCCCACCACTCGGATCTGGTCAGGGTCTGTTTGTGAGGAACTTTGAGGTTCGTCGTGCTGTTAAACATCATGTTGTGGACGACTTCGTGGTCCTCCACCCACCTGCCTGACACAGGAAACAACACAGGAAGGGGTTCATTTCAAAATAAGACTTTGAAACTTTTATGTGACACTCAACATAGAGCTCAAGGCCAAGTACTTTTTAAGGGTCCAGTATAGTCACAAATACTGGAGTAAATAGAAGAGTCTTACAGGAGTTCCCACATGTGCTGAGCACCTGGTTCATCTCTCTTGGGTCCAACTCCACCCAAATCCATTATTCTGCCAAGATACTTCAATTCAGTAACTGTTCACTGTCACTGAGAACATCAGCTGTGTTTATCAGACTATTACAGTGAAATACAGTCAAACTGGTCGTTTTAAGGATTTCACTCATTTGGCCTCTTCCCTCCAACACTGTGCAATAATAGTTTTGTTTATCCAAGTCTGAGGTTCCCTCCTCTGCCTGAGGTTCCCTCCTCTGCCTGAGGTTCCCTCCTCTGATTTTCACTGCAGCAGGTTTGTGACCGAACCGACCGCTTCTGACTCAGCATCGTGTACTTTGTGCCAAGAACTATCATAGATGTATAATTACTACCTGTCAGTTATTCATTAACAAGTTAATCATTTTTAATATTATGACCTGCACCACTATCGGATCACCTACAGTATCACTAGACATTTACATTCATTAAGTTTTTTATTTTCACGTTTGTGTTTTATGCGACTTCGCTGCCACTAAATGACATGGAATAAAATTTACATTGAATTTGGTCAAAGTCTGATCATAAAATCCAAAATATGAAATTCAGACCTGAACATCAGGATGTAAGGATGTAAAATGTTTTCCAGTATTTGATTTAGTTCTTTGTTCAAATCTTTGTTTCTTTGCTTCCGTTCTCAGGGATAATATTTATGTGTCACTGTGTATTTATCAGTATTGGTGTCAGTTCTTCCACCACCTGAGGTAGTTTTTACCGTTTGGAGGAGCTTTATTGTCTTTTGACACTTGACACTTGAAATTAACTCATAAAATATGTTTTTATAGATTAAAAGACCAACAGTAAAAACGAGTGGAACTGGAACAATTGGTGGATTGTTGGGAAATAATTAAATGAATCATTAAACTTCTCACATCTGAGTTTTGACTGTTGGTTTCACTTTTTTGTTTTGTTCCATCCTTCAGTCAGTGAGTTAATCAGGGAAGTAATGATGTGATAGATGGTGAAAATAGTCAGTTGAGGTCGTGTTGGTACAGATTAGCTCCACACATCCGGCTGCAACAATAAAAATGCTTCTCGCACCTTAAACCGTCAGAAATAATTTAATAATTTCATATATAACAGCCGTTACCTGCACAGAGTAATTTTACTTTGAATATTTTATGTACTTAAGTAACGCTTTGATTTTATATGTAAGAGTATTTTTAGAGCGGTATTACTACTTTTACTTCAGTAAAAGATCTGGATACTTTCTCCACGTCCATCAGTAGTAGTACTGCTGACAATATTCCTGTTACTGCAGTAGTACTATTGACGCTAGTCATAGAAGTAAGTGCAGCAGGTGTAGTTCTGATAGATGATGATGATGATATTAGTCATCATCATCATCATCATCATCATACTGCAGCTCTGCCTTACCTGTTATGGTGGTGAAGTGGGATGGGGAGGTCATGGTCAGCATCGGGGGGGTGATGTACTTGGCCTTGACCCCGTCCAAAGCCAGCTGGTCCAGGTTGGGCGTGTCCACGTCCTGGTCGTAGTCCCACCTGAAGCCGTCGAAGGAGATGAGCAGCAGCTTGTTCCTGGCTGCTGCCTTGCTCATCGGCCTGCAGGCAGCACATGCCAACACTGTGACGAGCAGGAGCAGCTCCAGCCTCATCTTCATCTTCAGTCCGACTGACGGAGGCTCCACCTGAGCCGCTCACCTGTAGCTCCTCACAGGTTAATGTGTAACCGTGACCCTGATAGAGATCTGCTGAGCTGCTGAAGGACGAGACCTTGGACTGGAAGCAGAGTCTTATCGATGCCCGTCAATCTGGTTCAGTGATAACCTGCTGGTGGGCCAGAGGTTTTCAGAAGTACCTTTTAACTGGTTTGTATACAGTTCTAGTCTAGTGGTTTCCAAACTGGAGGTCAGGCCCTTCCACAGGGTCACCAGATACATCTCAGGGGTCGTCACATGATAATTTACAGTATGAACAGTATTTTTGTTTGTTGACGATAATGTAAAGACTAATGCAGAGATAAATGAGGTTTAGTGGTGACACGTGTGTTTTAGGATTTCCAAATAACACAAAGATGATACGTAAGATGATTTGTGGTGTTTACAGACAAAAAACTGTTCCTCAGTCCAATAACATTTGTTTGTATGCACACAAACAAATAATCATTGATGTACTTTGTGATCTTGAATTGACTTGTGCTAAATAATCAGAGTATATTCTAACAAACCATTGGACATATTGTTGGCAGTTATCTTGGTGTTTGTGGAGTTAGTTATATTTCTGTGAGCATAGTTTATTAATTTAATGACAGATTTATAAAATGGACATGTGATTAACTTTCCTCAGTGGAGCTGAACATTTTCAACACTTGCTCGTTTCATAAAATGCATGTCTTTTATTTTTGTAGGTGCGGAATTCCGGAAGCACCTTTAAGTTGACAGAAGTACTTCCGGTGTTAAGGGTCGTTAACGTCGCTCACATTGTCATGTTAAGACCTTGAGTGATTTTTGTCCAAATACGATAACAAACTTTAGATTCTCTGGTTGTAAGTTTTGTTTAATGTGACCGGATATTGTCTGATAATCTGACCGGCGTTTGTTTCCTGTGGAAAGTCTGTGAGCAGGTTTGTCGCGCTTTTATTTTGAGAAATGTGCCGATAACCTCTGTTAGCTAACATTAGCTGTTAGCATCGCCGTATGCAGGCTAAAACAACAACAACAACAATAATAATAATACAGTGACACAGGTGTTGTTCTTCAGAGAACATCTGTAGGAAGGTTTAGGCAGATCCAAACCGTAAATACCGCTCTTGTCCATCGAACCGACCGACACCAGACTCCATTGTAAAATCTGTCATTTTAAGGAGTCGCGGCCCGTCAGGTTCGTCAGTCGGCGTCTAAGCGCAGAGTTTAACGTCACAGTGAGTCAGGAGGAGCTGCGGTTTGTTTCGGTCTGTTTTCAATTTCCAAACATATTTTAGTTCTACTGTGAAAATGTGCTGAAGCGTCGCCATTGAAACAGTCATTCAGGATCAGGAAGCTCCTCATGTTGAAAGTCTGAACCTTTGTCTGTCTGTCTGTTTCAGCCATGTCGTCACTGTGGAGCCTGAGAGCGGCGCTGGTTCAGGGTGAGTTTACCTGCAGATACACTTCACTGCTTTAGTCCCTTGTCACAGCTGTTGGTGTGTTAAACTTACAGCAGCCTCTGACTCTCACTTCAACACGTTTGGTGTTGGTGGAACATCTGGATCAGCTCAGGGTGGAACAGATGAAATGATGACTTGGATTTAACCAATCAGAGACAGAGAATCATCACACATGACTTGATATATTCTTAGAACAGGGTCTGTTGGAAATACAGAAATAAAATAATTGCTTGCTTCTCTTCTCTTATGTGTGAGACACTGGACACTGGCTCAAACTGTGGGCTTGAATCATGAATCTACAAGGACATAATGCATGTTTTATTTTAGGAGTTTTATATTTAAATCTCTACTTTTCCCTGAATGCAGCATCCCAGCATGCATCTGCCTGGACGAGCCCCCTCCTCTCCAGGACCATGGCCACCCTCAACCAGATGCACCGTCAGGGGAAGCCCAAAGTGGCTCCTAAGCCCATGGGCGCCACGTTCGGCCGCCCCCAGCTGAAGGCGGTGGTCCTGAAGACCATGATCCGAAAGCCCAAGAAACCCAACTCTGCGAACAGGAAGTGCGCTCGGGTGCGGCTCTCTAACGGGAAGGAGGTGGTAGTGTTCATCCCCGGGGAGGGACACAACCTGCAGGAGCACAACGTGGTGCTGGTGCAGGGCGGGAGGACGCAGGACCTGCCCGGCGTCAAACTCACCGTGGTCCGAGGAAAATACGACTGTGCTCACGTGGTGAAGAAGAAGCAGTAGAGACGGACGCTGTCGCAGCTCGTCAGTAAACGTGTGGAACGACACCAGCGTGGTCACAGGTTTTCACCTGTCGTCTGATACAGTGCATAGCCAAAAGTATGTGGACAGCTGACAGCTTAATGTGGGACTCTCCTGGTTTCAGTCTTTGCAGCTGATGTGGACTGATAAGGACATGTTCGTGTCGTATAGGAAATTAAAAATGATCATAGTTTCTCACTAAATGCCACTTGTGAACATCAGAAAACAAAAAGACTTGACAGTTAATGGTGTGGAAATGTATGAAAAAGACAAAATACAGACATTTCTGTTGTTTGAGGTTTGACTGTGTTTCACTGGGTGTGGTGTTCTGTCATTAATGCAGTGTGCAGGGAGGGGATGGCACTGACTGTTGTGGTTGCAGCAATGAAACACCAGATTTAAAAAATCCGTTTTATTGCAGCTGTTCCAGGGAAAACACTGTGGATTAATCACTAACAGCTGCATTGTTTCTGGAGAGAGACAAAGCAGGTTTTTAAAAAAACATCCTAAAACCTAAACTGTTTGCACCAACAACTGTGGGGAAACATAGTTTAGTTTGGGTGAAGTGACCCTTTAAAGCCCTGGACTAGTTCCTTATTGGGTGACGAGGTATCAGTTTAGAGAGAGAGACACTCCACATGTTAGAGAGTGATTCCCAGGCTGACAGGAGGTTCTCATAAGATTATTTTAATGGCAGGGGACTGCTGAGATGGATGAACTCTGGTGCTAAACACATGATGCGACAGCAGCATTAGACATGAACCTGATTCACTATAACGCTGATGTTTCACTCTAAATCAAACCTGATCAGTCTAATTGATGAACCCCGCTGTGATGAACTGTGTTGTTGCAGTTCAGCCTCCGACCACCAGAGGCAGCGCTCGGACTAACCCGCCTGGGGCGTACGCGGAGTCACGTGACAGGCGTGTAGCGGTGACGTTTCCTCCGGTGGCTTCAGATTTTCAACATTATCCCGATTCTCGTCGCGTTTAGCGAAGGAAACGCGTGTTAGCAAACATTAGCGTTAGCTTGAGCTCCTCCCACAGAACCACGGAAACGGTCTGTGTTTCCGGTGAACGTCAACACTTTGGTTTGTACTTGAGTTTGTGATTAGCAGTTAGCCGTTAGCTTCAGCGGCCCCCAGGTGTCACGTAACGTTAAAGATCGTCTCTGATTGGCTGAGCCACAGTGACCACATCACCTGACTTCAGCCTTCAGAGGCCGCCAACACATTGTCACTTTGTAGACGCTGCTGTAACGGCCTATTGATGAGCGAAGTATTGATAAGCTATTGATTCCCAGGATGCATCAATGAGCAGGTAAGTGACTACACACGTTTTCCTCATTGTTTTCAAATGAAACCAACGAGTGTGTATCCTAACAAGTAAAATCTGTGTGTGTCATTTCTCTGCTGTAGAGTTTCAGTGCTGTGCAAACACACACACACGTTTTCAATATTAACTTTTATTTCATCAGACTGACTGACTGGCACTGCAGGACTATTCAGACCTGAGACCTCTGGACGTCCACAGAACACCTGGACGTTAACGTGGCGTCCTCAGCCTGACGACTTCCTGTGTCTCTGAGCAGAGCATGTGGAGATGAATGGAGTGGAGGTGGACCCAGAGCCCAGAGGAGGGGACTGTCTGCAGCGACCACATCCTGCACCTGCAGGTACATCAGTGTGCACGTCCTGAATGAGTACGAATATCAACACAAACGGAGTCTGCCTGGGCCCGTGCACGTTGTTCTGTGGCATATTAATGTCAGTGTCCTTCCCTGCAGGAGCTGGGACTGGTCCACACATCGAGACCCCTGAAGAGCCTCCATCCAAACCCAGCAGTCTCCAGGCTAAACGCTGTCACCGATGTTCGGTATGTGGCCGGGAGTTTTCTCGACCGTCCCGGCTGGCGGACCACATGAGCGCGCACGCAGGCCACAAACCATACAGCTGCTCCCTGTGCGGGAAGCGCTTCACCAAGAAGGTAAACTTGGTGGTGCATCAGCGGGTTCATACCGGCGAGAAGCCATACTCCTGCCCGGACTGCGGGGTGAGCTACGCCCAGCTGGGCTGCCTGCGGAGGCACCGGCACAGACACGCCGCCGAGAAGCCGCACCGCTGCTCGGTGTGCGGACGTGGATTCGTTCAGCGGCGATACCTGGTACAGCACGAACGGATGCACACTGGGGAGAGGCCGTTCTCCTGCCCGCTCTGTCCCAAACGCTTCGCCTCCAGGTCGGGGCTCGTTGATCACCAGAAAACCCACGGAGGGGAGAACCTGTACTCCTGCTCCTTCTGTGAGAAGGTCTTCTCCACGCCCTCCTCCTTCAGGGATCACATCAGGCTCCACACGGGGCAGAAACCACACCGCTGCTCGCTGTGCTGCAAGAGCTTCAACCGGCCGGGTCTGCTCAGGAAACACCTGCAAAAACACACAGAGGAAGATCAGGTGGTCAGAACTGAAGGTGCAGCAGACACAGTGAGTGACATGAGTCAGTGTTCGGGTTCTGGTTTGTATCCTCTTACCTTAAACACACCTCTAACCCACCAGGGTCCAGCATGTGTGACAGGTCCAGAGCAGTCCTGTCACCGACTAACGGTCACACTGACCAGGACGGAGCTGGACGTTTCTAACCACATCGAAGTTGGATCTGATTTGAGTGTTTGGTTAAAGGCTGTCGTCCATGGCAACATTAGAAACCATCAGCTCATGGAAAAAAATTCACCTGCTGTTCGGACCCCACCTTAGGTTTCTGCATTTTGAAGCAGCACCATGTGGTTCCCAACCATTTCAGCCCATGGCCTTTAAAATGAAGCACAGTGTTGTGTTGTGACCCTTCGTCACATTGAGCATTAGTCTGGACTCTCAGGTTCCTGCTCTGAATCCTTTTGGAGAGCTTGATGGGTGAAATATCCTGAGACCTAAACACTTCACTCCAGTTTCACTCTAGTTTGAAAAAAAGTGAAAAATGTTTTCTGCAACAGATCTTTTTATCCTTTTACTCATCTGGTCCACAGATTTATCTCTGAGACCCTTTGATGTGTCCTGAGCCCTAGGTTGGGAACCGCTGGTGTATGGAGACTACAGGGTCGGAGAGTGTGTGTGTCTAGGTGCCTGTATTGAGTTTGTTCAAGCTGAGCCTTGGTTTTATCAACTCGATTCTTCTTCCGAACCAGGAGGAGACGCCCTGCTCCCAGTCTCAAGGAGGTTTCTCCACCGGTGGGAAGAGGCTCCACAAGAGGGCGCTGCAGTTTGCGTGCGACATCTGCGGCCGAAGTTACACCAGGTCGACCCACCTGAGGGAGCATGTGAGGTCTCACACCGGAGAGAGGCCGTATCAGTGCGACATCTGCAAGAAACGGTTCTCGGTGCAGAGAGTGCTCAGGAAGCACCAGGAGATCCACCGCAGGGAGAACCACGCCGCCGCAACTCCAGGCGACACGTCCTCACTGTCAGCAGCAGAACACCAGGTGAGGATCACAAGTTATGAGGCATCTTGGGAGATCTTAGTCCGTTATCGGTCAGTGAACAGAAAACAAATGAGTTAGTTCACTGAATGTGAGGATTCGCTCCTTCTCTGTTTTCTGTCATTAGAACTGAACATCAGTGTTGAAATGTGGATCCACCAAAAACCCCTGAAGGTGTTGGACAACCTGAGCTGGACTTTTAAAACGTTTACTAATCGATTCATGAGGAGAATACAGCTGCTGTTTGTGCTGACTGATCAATTGACTGTGTTATCAATAATGTAGGTTCTCATTTGTAGAGATGAGCTGTGTAATATCTGTGTGACCTGTAAACTGGTCCCTTTACTGGGAGCACGGGTTCAGCGGGACCTTAAATGGACGCACAGCTCGGCCCAGTGACCGACTGGTCACATCATGAATCTGTGTTTGCTGCAGGAAGCGGCCGAGCAGCTCGGTGGAGGCGGCGTGTCGGAGAGCGATGGCGTGAACGGGCTGCTGCTGAAGGTCGAGCACAGAAACAGCAGTGAAGAAGAAGCGATGCGTTCACTGCCTGGTAAGAAAGTGATGTTTCCTCTCCACCCAGCACACTGTCTCCTTACTTCCTTTTTCCTTTTGTCCTTCCTTCCCTCCTTTTTACTTCTTCCTTTTTCACTTCATTTCTTTTTCCACCTTTTTGTCAGTCAGTTCATTTTTTAATTATTTTGTTCACTTGCCTTTCCTCGTTTTCCTTATTCTCTTTTTGTTTTCTTTTTTATTTCCTTTTGACGTCTGACATCTCCAACCTTTTCTTTGTGAGCAGATCAACATATTATTTCAAATTCATAAAATATGTGTGGGATCATGTCCACTGAGATCTGTTTCTGCTCCATCCTGCAGACGGGAGTCCTGGAGGTGGGGAAAGCTACCTGAGCCCATCCAAACTCAGAGAGCACTTTGAGATCCACTCGACAGAAAAGCTGCACCGCTGCTCCGTGTGCGAGAAGGTCTTCAGCACCGGCAGCAGCCTGACGGCGCACAAGAAGATCCACATGGCCAAAAAACCTCATCCCTGCAGCATCTGCCCCCGGAGCTTCCTGAAGCCCTGCCTGCTCCGGAAACACATGAGGATCCACATTAGGGACGGACTCATCGCTGCACCCGCCGACAAGGTGAGACCTGAGAACTCGACACACCTGGAAAAGGATTCAGGTTCGGTTCCTCTCCTTTTTTTTTTTTTTTTTTTTTTTTTTTTTACTTTCCAATCTGAGTTCAGGCATCACTTTTTTTACCACAAAACATGAATTGAATTCCTTGCTTCCATTTTTGTCCACTTCTCTTTTTACTTGCCTGTGTCCATACATCCTTAGTGTTTACTCTTCCTTTTCCTTATTTCCTTACATGCGTCTTGTCTCTTTAGTTTCTTTGAGTTTTTTCTTAGTCCTCTGCTCACCTACCTGTTTACTTGCTCATTTTGGTCATGAAAGTCCAGATTACGAACAGCTGGGAAACTGATGAAGACCTGGTCTGTTTCAGGAGTTCTGGTTCAACATGAAGACTGTGAAGGAAGGAGAGGCGATGATGATGAAGCAGGAAGAGGAAGGTCTGGATGAGCAGGTGAGAAATTCAGCTTGTCTTTTAAACAGGGGGTTGAGTGCACACGTGCATGTGCTGCATTTAGGTCCTCTGGGACAGAAGGGAAGACAGGTGTGTAACTGCAGGATTACAGTGAAAGCCCAGGTAATTAAACACCTGTCACAGCTGCAGGTTAGGACCTGAAGGCAGCGTCAGTAACGTCTGAGGAGGTTTTTTTCATCCTGTAGCATTAAACATGTCAACCTGCGACATGACACTAACTAACATGGTCGAACGCTGCTGAAAAGCACATGCTCAGTCGAAAACTTGCAGACTTATTTTTCACCTCAGAACCAGGATGAAAACCAGAAGCAACATTTGCAAATGATGAACGAAGACAGACGTTGAGCTAATGAGCTCAGTCTGGTTGTTTGAACAGTGAAATGTAGTGGAGTGAGACGCAGTTTTTTCTTCTGTTAAAACTTGTCCGGCTGTGTCCATCTGATAATCCTCCAGGACCCTGAGATTTCTGCCGCCGCCGAGTCCTCCGCCCCTAAAGCCGCGGCTGGTAACCATGGCAACAGAGGAGGAAGTGAAGAAGGAGACGTCAGCGGTCTGATAAACTCTGATGGAGAGGAGGAGGACTGGAGGCCAGCGATCACCGGTGTGTTACCATATTAATTCCTCTTTTAGCAGGAGGTTCATTTGCAGTATAACTACAAAGATCAAGTACATCCGTGTACTTGAGTACTGATATTCAAATATTCTCATCTTGTACTCACCATACTCTTATTTCCCATCAGCCCCTGAGACAGATGCGGGTGGTGGCTCACAGGTCCCAATGGACGGCAGCGGCGGCGGGCACAGTAAAAGGAAACACTCTTGTCCGGTGTGCGGCCGTGACTGCTTCAAAGCCTCCGCGCTGCAGAAACACCTGCGGATCCATTCGGGCGAGCGTCCGTTTCAGTGCCCCACCTGCAGGAAGAGCTTCACCCAGCAGGGCCACATGATGGAGCACCAGAGGATCCACACCGGGGAGAAACCCTACACCTGCTCCGACTGCGGGAAGAGCTTCACCTTCTCCAGCGCCCTGCGGCGACACCAGCGGCTGCACACCGACGCCCGGCCCTACCAGTGCTCCGTCTGCAAGAAGACCTTCAAGCAGCAGAGCTCGCTCAAGACGCACCAGCTGACGCACTCAGGCGTCCGCTACCAGTGCCCGCTGTGCAGCAAGAGCTTCAGCCGTGCCCTGGAGCTCACCTACCACGTGGACACGCACTCAGACGCCCAACCCTACTTCTGCAACATCTGCAAGAAGAACCTGAGCGGAGCCAGAATCTACCGCAACCACATGAAGAAACACGAGTCACAGGACTCACAGCTGCCACGAGCAGGAGCGAAGCAAGTCGAGACAACGTCAGAGTGACGTGTAGTCCGTGTTAAACCGTCAGGCAGGTGCTCATATTGTTCTTCCTCATTCTGCAAGAGATCCAGATGTTTCATGTAGGGGGTTTGAAGCTGATTCCAGGCTTCAGCAGAGGTAAACAAAGCAAATGGATATGATCCAAAGTTACACGGACTTCAGTACCAAAGTGCTTTGTTTCTGTCCCTCCGGCTCTGAAGTTTAGAAGATTTCATTGTCACTGTAGTAACGTAACCTTTGCACAGAGCGAGGGTTGCGGTTTCAGTCTGTTGTTGTATTACAAACTGTACGAGGATGAACTAAGTGTCCTTAAGGTTTCACATACTTCAGACTGAGGAAACTGACCGACTCTATGTTTGGTAAAAACCCAGCAGGGAGCCACACCCCTGACCTGGCTCACATGGTTCTTCCTCACCAACAATGGGAGGCCCGTCTTCTTCCAAAAACCAGCTCCAGACGCTGAGAACGGCCGTCACTGTTTACAGGCTCTGAAGGAACAAAGAGTCACTCAGCAACAACCAATAAGTTGAACCAGGTTCTGGATTCACACAGTGGGTGGGATTTGTGCAGAACAACAAAGTGACTGAGCTTTTCCTTTAATCTCATGTCTCTGAGTAAAGTGCTTAGCTTAGCTTAGCTTAGCAGAAACCTGGTCTGGTTCTGTCCAAGTCTCAGTAAGAAACAGAATCTTGTTGTTTATTCTGTACACAAATAAATTCATCTCTTGTTCATTAGTGTAAAACTGGGACTAAGTGATAAAAGGTAGAAGATCAGTTGGCTGAAGTACAAAACTGCACAAAAGAGAAACTGGATGGCCAGGCTGATGGTTTCCACTGCCCCCTTTGTTCTAAAGGAGGGAGGGAAGAGCCTGGTGTGATGTTCAGCTCAGTTTTTAGCAGAACGTTCCCTTTCTGTCTGTCCTGTTGTTCTTTTCTAGGGAAATACTGAGTTTTACTTCCTCAGTGGTGGACCAGAACCAGAACCAGAACCAGAAATGTGGACATTTCTGTTTTTTGTTTAATAACCTAAACACTGAATTGACATATTTCTGACCAGGGCACTAAGACCTGAACATGACCAACACCTCTAAACACACACACACACACGCACGCACGCACACGCACACAGAGCGTCCACATCTTTATAAGATCCAAAGCAAAAAGAGGTTCATGTGTTTATTTTAGAAATAGATGAAACTTTAAAGATACTACATTAAATGACTGAAACATGAAAACAAACTTGCTTCAAGTGTGTTTGAACGTGTTAATTGACTGTAACTGACATCACCTGGAGGCCACAGGTGAAGCTGCTGTACAGTTCAGGTCTCTTGTCAAATAAATCCTTTTGGTCTGAGCAGGATCCGGGTCGCAGCTGCCCCCTGTGGTTTGGCAGCTGAATCTCAAACTGTTTTAACACAGTCCCAGAAAAGCCAGGACAGTTTGCGACAGTTCTCATTGGTAGACGGTAACGTAACGTGTGGCGGGTGGAGTAAACATGCGGGTAGTTCACGATCTGATAAAGACGTTCTGGTAAGATTTTTAAACTTGGCGTTAATGATATTGAAGAATTAACAACAATAATAATGAGTTACCAATAAGTAGAGTTTGGCTGCAGCTCACTTCCGTTAACGTTAATATGAACTAAGGGCTGTTAGCATGTAGCTTAGCCGCACTTGGTAGTGCAGCAAATGACGAAATGTTCAGTTTTTGTTGATTTTATTTCTTTTTTATTTTATTAGCTGAAGTCTCGGTTGGTCAGGTGACTTCAGCGACTGTTTAAGGTGAAGTTTTACTTGTATTTAACGTCTAAAGTCTGAGGAGACTCAAACCGCCGATCTCCCTTTAAAACACTTTGGATTTAAGGTTTTCATGGTCGCAGCTGCAACGAGACTCATGACAGAGCGTTAGAGCAGGAAGTGCTGCATTAGTACGACGCTGTCTTCAATTCGGCTTATACCCCACACACCGAGCACGTTTCATTTGAACTGCACTCAGAGCAGTTTGCAGACCGACGGTAACGCTGGTTAACGTTAGAAATAAGGTTCTTTTACATCCTGCAGGCTTCAGTCATTCGTGTGTCCAGAGACAAAAACACCCACAGACCTTAGTGTTTTAGCAGAAACACACGTCCACAGCACGGCCTGACTGCTAATGTCACTGATGCTGTGTCTTTTCTGTCTGATAAAGGTCTGATTGTGTTTTTCATGTCAGTAAAATTGTGACTGTCCTCCACATCTGTAACATCTGTCTGTGTCTGCAGATGGAGAACTACAGTAAGGCTCGGACGGTGGAGCAGCCGTCCGTCTGTCCGTTCCCCGACCTTCACCCCGGCACGCCGGAGGTCCATGTCAAAGATGGCAGCAAGATCCGCAACCTGCTGCGCTTCGCCCTGAGCCGCATGGAGGCCAAATCCCGAACGTCTGAGGAGGAGGGACGACCCAGACCTGAGGAGGGGGGCGTGTCTGTGGAGGGGCAGCAGGAGACACCAGGTCGACCTCTCTGCAAACAGGTCGTCTTCACAGCGAGCGGTAAGGGCGTCTCCAAAGCCATCACCTGCGCAGAGATTGTGAAGCGGCGGGTGAAGGGGCTCCACCAGCTCACCCGGCTGCTGTACAGCACTGTGGTGGAGGTGTGGGAGCCTCTGGAGCCCGCTGCCGGCCTCGACAGCCTCACGGTCAACAGGAACCTGCCTGCCATCTGGATCCTCCTCTCCAGAGATCCGCTGGACTGCAGCCAGCCCGGGTACCAGGCTCCGGGCCGCTACGACGCCTTGTGGGCTCAGTCCATCTCCAGGGAGGAGGGAGGAGTCAGTGGACAGAGAGCAGGACACAGGAGGAAGAGAGGAGGAGGAGGCGGCGGCCGAGGGAGGGGACCCATCCGTCAGACTGGACGGTCCAGAGAGTCAACTAAAGGACAGAGCTGATGCAGGGACATGAAAAAACTAAAACTCTGACAGAGCCTGAATCAAACACTGTGGGGACTAAAAGCAACAGAGCAGTGTTACATCCGTGAAAACCAACCTGAAGGAAACTTCCCTCAACATTTGGTCCACTTGACTTTTTTACAGGACGTCATCATTTCATCATGAACTGATTTGTTCAAGCTTCCAGAACCTGCTTTGTTGTTCGTGTGTTACCAACAGGAGTTGACAAAAACAATATCACCTCAGAGTCCACAAACTTCTTTGTTCTGGAGCTTTTAACTGTGTCACATGGTCTAGAGCAGTAAGTAGAGGTGGAACTGGGATTGTTTTAGTCGACCCATTGTCCCACCTCAGCGAGCAAAAAGACCAAGTGGTGTGTTCAAAGCTCTGGATCAAGTACGTGGAGCCTGACGTGATGTTTTCACAGCTGCTTTGAGTTTTCGTGTTGGTTTTAAAGTGCTGACAGTAACTGGACTAGTCAGGTTTGTTTGGGGGAAATAATAGGAAGAAAAGTGTAAAAGTCTGCTGAAGCTTTTTGTTTTTGACTAGTGAGAACCTACTGATGAGTATCAGCTGGCCCTCCCAAACCTCATGCTGTGAAAATGTTGAGCAGAGTGAAGCTAATGAGCCAAAACAAGAACTGTGGTTGAAGCTCCTTCCAGGAAGCTGCTCTGTGCAGGCGTGTGGTTTCTTTTTCATCACTGTCTGAAGCAGCATTGAAGTCCTGACGTATTTTCTGAGCGCTGAACACGAGCGAGTACAAACCAGTTTATTTAGCGAGCACTTCCTTCTTTTACTCTGGCCCTGTGTCTGGATTCTCACCAAACAAACGTGCTGAAAGTCATAAATAAAGTATATCTGTTAAAACTGACTGACTGTTTTTCAGGGTGATGTTGTTGATGGGTGTTGTTTCCGCTCCGACTGGACCGACATGGTTCACAGTTCATGTTTCAGGATGAACTGATGAGATGCTCGTCAGTGTTAGTACGAGACCATCGTAGCTGGACACAGTGAACTAACTGCTGTTAGCAGAAGGTTTAGACAAATACTCAAAATGAGTGTCGGTCTAAAACCAACCATCAACCATTTACCTTCCACTTGTTTTCTCAGTAATTATTTGATCTTCACAGGAAATTAATAATTTAATGGCTGATTCATTTTCTATCAGTCAGCAGATGGAGGAATCAGGTTAGTGTGGTGATATTCGGGTCAAATCCCGTGAGTTGTCAGAGCGTAGAAGCGTGAGCACCTGTCTGGGATCCCGGTGACATCTTGTGCGGGTGTTGATCCTGTTATCTCCTCGGGCTTTCAGCTGCTTACTGCTGAGGGGATTAGTTTTCCTGCAGCAGGATCAGAGGGTCAGGCGGAGAGGCAAAAGCGTGCAGCTTCAGTACAGAATGGAGCGGAGTGGACGGGCGGAGGTGTTCGGGCTGCTGCTGCTCTGTGGGCTGGGATTTGGACCGGTGCTGGCTCAGGTCCGCCACCCTCTGCCTGTGCTGTGGATGATGCCGTTCAGCTCCGGCTCCGGGAGGGACAACCTGACAGCTGCCGTGGCCCCGGCCGTCCAACTGGCTCTGCAGGACCTGAAGAAACAACCGCCACCACTGGGAAACTACGAGCTCCAGCTCCAGCTGCTGGACTCACAGGTGAGTGTCAGACTCCGGACGGACTGTCACAAGCTCCATCAGAGACCTCAGAAGGTATCCAGTGTTCTCAGTGTGTTTAATTTGAAACGGTTGGAATTTCAGACTTTTATGTAAATGTTTAAAAAAAATCTGAAACTCAAACCTCATTAAATAAACTTCCTGTTCCTGTTTGCTCTCATTTTCCTGAGAGTTGTCCACAACCAGACTGGAGTCCACCTGGGACAAGCTAATCTGATTGGACCTGAAGTCCAGTAACTTTCTGTGTAGGCTGTGATCAGACTGCGCTGAGACCTAGATGAGGACTCAGGGGTAAAACCAGTTCTAAAGCTCTGAGTGAGACCTCAGTCACCCAGTGGTCCCTGTGACAGAACTTCAGAGATGGAGAAGCTGCAGCAGCTGCATCAGTCAGAGAGTCTGAGAGAGTTTGTCAAACAGCATTTAAAGAATCTGAGATCAGGAGGAAACAGACTCTGGACTGGACTAACTGGATATTGTGTGTGGACTGTGACCCACTGTCTTGTTTTCCCTGAAATGTCTGTAGTCCATGGTTTCTTCCTGTTTTGCAGTGCGATCCTGCTAAATCACTCCGAGCTCTGTTTGAGGCCATGTGGGCTGGACCGAAGTACCTGCTGGTGTTTGGAGGGGTGTGTCCATCTGTGACGGCGCTCATTGCCCGCTCTCTGCCTGCTCTCAGCCTGGTGCAGGTATGAAGCCAGTCCACTTCCTATGTCACAGGTCAGGAAGCGTCACTTGATGGTGTGAGTGGTTTTCTGCTGTTCCTCTATATGTGGTGGCTGGATAGAAAGTTTAGAAAGACACACACCTATACTCACTGCAGGTCAGGACAGGAACCAGGACCTGAAGTCCAGGAACTCACACAGCAGTGTGCAAAATAAAGCAGAGATGCCAGATTCAACAGCAAAACTTCACAGGTCCCAGAAATGTTCTTTGTAAGGCCTCAGTGGTGACCAGTACACCTCCTCTGATGTTCCAGATTTCATTTGCAGCCACATCCCCCAGCCTCTCCAACAGGAAGTGGTACGGGAACCTGTTCAGCACGATGCCGTCAGACCGAGCTCTGAACCAGGCCACGGTGAAGCTGCTGCAGCGCTACAAGTGGACCAGAGTCGGTGTGGTCACGCAGGAAGGACCGAGACTCTCAGAGGTGATGCTCAAACCTCACATGGGCGTTAGTGAGACCTCCTGACCTGGGTGGCTAATAAACAGGTGTCTGTACTGACATCACACCTGCTTTTCTCTGCCCAGATGAAGAAGGACCTGACGAGGCAGCTGCTGAAGGCTGATGTCCAGGTTGTTTCCACAGAAAGTGTGTCCGGCGGCTCCTGCAGCAGCCTGCTCCGGCTGAAGGTCCTGACAGAACGGCAGAGTACAGTAGATCTAAGTGCAGTAGGTCTACATGGGTTAGACCTGCAGGGCTAACTGAACTGACTGTGAACGTCACTTTGATTCACTTTGTTAATGTAGTGATGTCACATTGATCTTAAAACCAGTCATTCAGGAATCAAATCCGATGTTTTGACTTTGCAGGAACGTGACGTGCGGATCATCATCGGACAGTTTGACGAAGATTCAGGCCCTGAGGTTTTCTGCTGTGTAAGTCTGTGGTGTCATGTAGTAAAGAGTCCAGCCACCTGCAGCACAATCAATAAGTAGTTATCCTGAGGTAACTGTCTGTGTCTGACTTTGTGAAGGTCTTTCACATTTCAAACTATCTGTGGTTTCCAGTTTCTCCAGAGGTAGAAACAGCTACTGTCCCAGTACTCCTTCCATTTCCTCCAGTTATGTTGGTGGTACAGTCATCCCTCCTTCCTGTCCATTCCATGTTAGTGAATAACAGGAGCTCAGTTCTACACTGGTCTGGTCAGTCTGAGTCCGAACACAAAGCTGAGCTCGAGCTCATTTCATGTTGTGTTGACAACACTCTCAGGGAATAAGTTGTGACCGTCCCTGTTCCCCGGCTGGTGTGTCCTGTGTGTGAGCAGGCGTACAGACTGAACCTGTTCGGAGCTCGGTACCAGTGGATCGTCGTCGGTGGAGGAGCGGCTGGAAGGAGGCAGGGGTGGCAGGTGTCTGGCTGTTCGACCGATGACGTGCTAACGGCCGCAGACGGGTCCATCAGGCTGCAGATCAGACGGCTCAGCAACACAAACACACCTGGAGTCTCTGGCCGGGTCAGAAAACAGTACCTGTGTTCATCTGACAGACCAGTCCAGTCTTCGTTCTAAAAGGAGCCGTTTTTGTCAAAATTCCTTAAACTCGTTTTAAATTTTGTATGAAAAATTCAGTCAGGTGAGTTTGTTTCCTCCACCTGCTCTGTCTCTGCAGACTCCTCAGGACTACCAGGACTCCTACCTCAGACTGCTGATGCAGGAGGGGTCAGAGGTCAGCCCCCTGCACGCCTTCACCTACGACGCCGTCTGGGTCGCTGCCAAAGCTCTGAGTCAGGTGATGGAGGCGGCGAAACGCCGAGAGAAATTCAGTGTCCAGAGGAATGTGTTAGTCAGAGAGGAGGAGCTGCACAAGACGCTGCTGGAGGCCGTGAAGAGCACGCAGTTTGAGGGGGTCACGGTGAGGTCACACACACACACACACACCTGTACCACGCACACACCTGTACCACACACACACCTGTACCATACACCTGTAATACACGCACACACCTGTACCACACACACACCTGTACCATACACACACCTGTACCATACACCTGTAATACACGCACACACCTGTACCACACACACACCTGTACCACGCACACACCTGTACCATACACCTGTAATACACGCACACACCTGTACCATACACCTGTAATACACGCACACACCTGTACCATACACCTGTAATACACACACACCTGTACCACACACACACACACACCTGTACCATACACCTGTAATACACACACACACCTGTACCACACACACACACCTGTACCACGCACACACCTGTACCATACACCTGTAATACACACACACCTGTACCACACACACACACCTGTACAACACACACACCTGTACCATACACCTGTAATACACACACACCTGTACCACACACACACCTGTACCATACACCTGTAATACACGCACACACCTGTACCATACACCTGTAATACACGCACACACCTGTACCATACACCTGTAATACACACACACACCTGTACCATACACCTGTAATACACACACACCTGTACCACACACACACACCTGTACAACACACACACCTGTACCATACACCTGTAATACACACACACCTGTACCACACACACACCTGTACCATACACCTGTACCACACACACACACCTGTACCATACACCTGTACCACACACACACACCTGTACCATACACCTGTAATACACGCACACACCTGTACCATACACCTGTAATACACGCACACACCTGTACCACACACACACACCTGTACCACACACACACCTGTACCATACACCTGTAATACACACACACCTGTACCACACACACACACACCTGTACCACGCACACACCTGTACCATACACCTGTAATACACACACACCTGTACCACACACACACACCTGTACAACACACACACCTGTACCATACACCTGTAATACACACACACCTGTACCATACACACACTTGTACCACACACACACCTGTACCATACACTTGTACCACACACACACACCTGTACCACACACACACACCTGTACCATACACCTGTGACAGATTTGATGAGTACCTGACCAAAACTAGTACTAGTGGTGACATTATACTGCACCTGTACTACAATGCAAGTACTTTAGCTGGTAGTGTAACGTTAACACTGGTATTGGTATTAGTACTGTAAATGTCACAGTAGCTGATACTGTACTGTAGTACAAATCCTTCAACCTGTACTACTTTATATTGAAAACGGTGACCATACTATTCTGCAAGTGGTACTTGGATATAGTACACATGAAGTATTGTGAATCACTTTCTTCATTCTGAGTATTTCAGGGTCCAGTTTCTTTTCGAAACGGGGAGAGGATCACGTCGATCCAACTGGTCCAGGTTCAAGGTGTGAGTCACATGATCACATGTAGCTGTAAACTCATTGGTTCATATTCAGGTTGATGTGGTATGAAGCACGTGTAATATGTGTACTGTGTGTACTATGTGTATTGTGTGTGTGTGTGTGTCAGGCAGCAGGGCTGTGTCGGTGGGTGAGTTCAGTACCAGCACCCAGCAGCTCCGACTGCTGAGCCACCTGCTGCAGTTCAAAGGTCAGACATGAAGCTGAAGATCATCAATTTAAACTGTTAAACTGGACATTTTGCTCATTTTTCCAATTAGAATTAAAAAACCAACGAGTCAATAATGAGAATAAAAAGAAATCATATTGATCAAGTTGATGAGGTTGTTTGGGTCCTGCAGGTCCAGGACCAGTCAGAGACCAGTCCCTGGTCCGAGTGCAGCACCGTCATGTCAGCCTGCTCCTGTACCTCACAGCGTCATCAGCTGCAGCTGGAACCATCTTCATCACGCTGCTCCTCCTCTGCCTCAGCGTCTTCAGCCACAAGCAGCGGTACGGCGCCTGCAGAGACTGAGAAACTGTCTTTAGACCCGTTGAGTCCCTCGGGTCTCTGGGCAGCTGCCGTGGCCTCAGAAGCACTGGGCTATAAACCGTATGTGATAATTGACGGTGATTTTAAACTTGGCAGACAAATCAGTGCAGGTGTCAAATGCAGCTTCTTCCAGCCAAGGCCTTCCTGTCCTGCCTTCATTTCATCCCAACTTGTTGATTGTGATGCGTTATGCACTGGAATCAGCTGATCCAGCTGTTGGTCCAGCTGTGCTGTGGTCATCACAAACCAGGCTTGGGTCAGATGATGTGTCACGCCGCTCATCGTGGTGTTTGATCGTTTCCTCTCCATCTGCCTCTAGGCTGACGTGGAGCGGTGGAGCCCGGGACGAGCTGCTCCTGCTGGGCATCCTGCTCTCCTCCTCCTCAGTCCTGGTCTCCGGTCTGGATGCAGCCGCGCCGTCCGAGTGGGTGTGTGAGGTCCTCTGCTCTGTGAGTCCAGCCGGCCGCTTGGTTCTGTCGTTGACGATTGTATTTTGACAGTTTTGCTGCCTGTAGTGCAGAGTCGTGCTTTGGTGAAGGGCCTGATTCTGTATCGATCCTCTGTTCAGTCCATACGGGCTTTGACAGGTGACCTTGGATGTGCTGGACTCTGTGTTATCATTGGGTTTAGTCCTGCTGCGCGTTTTGCTCCCGCAGGTTCGGTTGTGGACTCTGTCAGCGGGACACACTGTGGGTTTCTCTGTGCTGTTCACCAGGACGTGGAGCGTTTATTCACTCTGCAGCAAACAGAAGGTAAATCAGCTCCTGAATCAGGCGACTAAAACGGCTCAAACATCAACTGGGTTGTAGATGGTGCTGAGGTGTGTGTGTGTGTGTATGTGTGTGTGTGTGTGTCTGTGTGTGTGTGTGTGTGTGTGTGTATGTGTGTGTGTGTCTGTGTGTGTGTGTGTGTGTGTGTGTGTGTGTGTGTGTGTGTGTGTGTGTGTGTGGCCAGCAGCCTGCAGCCTGTGTGCTGATCTGGATCTTCCTCCTGGATGTGTTTGTTTTAACCTCCTGGCAACTCCTGGACCCCCTCAGACGGGTGGTTACACAGCACAGCTCCGAGGTAATAACCTGCATGACTTAAGCCTTCACAAAAGCAACGTGAACAGAGCTACAAGTAAGTGGGGCTGATGGGAAATGTAGTCCTAACTAAGAGTCCCACCAGTGTTCATCAGGTGTGGTACCTGTTGTAGACTTTGCATACATGTCATGAAATCATGTCGGAGCTACAGTTAAACGTTTTTCTGTTTTCTCCAGAGTGACCCTGCTGATCAGGACGTCATCATCAGGCCGTACTCTGAGCACTGCAGCAGCGTTAACATGGAGCTGTGGGTCACTGCTGTCTGTGGCTACAAAGGACCTCTGCTGGTCAGTGCTGACCCACGGACACTGCAGCTTTCTGTTGTCAGTCCTGAGGCTCATCAAAGCCCAGAACACTGAGCACCTAAATCTGACAGGACTTCAGTCTGGAGTTTAGCTTCAGACTGGAGTTTAGCTTCAGCCTGGAGTTTAGCTTCAGCCTGGAGTTTAACTTCAATCATGGAGTTTAGCTTCAGTCTGGAGTTTAACTTCAATCATGGAGTTTAACTTCAATCATGGAGTTTAGCTTCAGCCTGGAGTTTAGCTTCAGCCTGGAGTTTAGCTTCAGCCTGGAGTTTAGCTTCAGCCTGGAGTTTAGCTTCAGACTGGAGTTTAGCTTCAGACTGGAGTTTAGCTTCAGCCTGGAGTTTAGCTTCAGTCTGGAGTTTAGCTTCAGACTGGAGTTTAGCTTCAGTCTGGAGTTTAGCTTCAGACTGGAGTTTCGCTTCAGTCTGGAGTTTAACTGTAGTTTGGAGTTTAGCTTTAGCACTGAGGTCCAGGTCATCAGCAGCTCAAATCAATATTTAGTCTTTTTCTGCAGGGTCTCGGATGTTTCCTGGCCTGGAACATCAGGTGTGTTCAGGTAGAGCTCCGACAACTGACTCTCAGCATGTTCGCTGTGGCCGTGTTCAGCATGTTGGGAGTGTCGGGATCACTGCTGACGTCCCACAATCCTCCTGTTCAGTTCTGTGTGAGCAGCATCCTCATCCTCTGCTGTAACGTCTTCATCCTGATCTGGCAGTTCGGACCAAAGGTCAGTGTGACGCTCCCTGCTCCACTTTGTTCTTCAGCCCAGCTTTTAATCCTCTGAGAACTCGTTGGCAGCGTGATTTGTCAGGTGTAAAATGTGTTTGTAGTTCTGCTGCGTGTGGGCGAGCGGCGGGGACAGGAAGCAGCCGTCACAGCTGCAGGGGGAAGAGTCGGAGGACGATGAAGACCAGCTGAGACGGTTAAACCAGCAGCTGAGGAGTCAAACTGCACAGGTGGAGTACTAGACTCTATTCCACCTGAGCTGGTCCTGCTGGTGGCGTTAGGGGTCAGCAAAAGCAAATGTGAGTTCTGTTGGCGAAAGGTCTTTGACTGCTGGTGGTCTTCTCTGCAGCTGGACGTAGATATAGAAACCATCACCATGCAGCTGTCGGAGGCGTCGGAGTCCGAGACGACAGCAAACCGCGGTAAACACACACTTCACATGATACAGACACACAGGGACCACAAAACAGAACATTACTCACTACAGTGTGACAAGACGAAACACAGGAAGATCTGAACGTTGAGGTCTCATGTTCCACCAAACAGACCAGACACGATGTTTTAACGGATCAGAGCAAAGACCCTCGTCCTAAAGCTGCACTGACACACTGAGCTCAGGCTGATTCCTCAGTTATTAGTCACCAGTGTTTTCTCTCAGCAGCTGGACCCAGACGTGTGACCTCGACTCACGAAGCTCAGGTCTGGGCTGAGGACGGAGACTCAGGGAGGAAACGTTCCGGTTCAGACCACATCAACTCCCCTGAGCTGTGAGTACACGGCAACCAGTGAATTTTACTGCAGTACAGAAGTACCATCATTCAAATGTACTTGAAGTATCAAAAGTTAAAGTAGTCATTGTGCAGAATGGCCCATGAGCTGAGGTTAACTACCTTATATACTTCTAATTTGAAGTACTTTATGTACCGCTGGGTAGCTGACGTTAACTACCTTATGTACTTCTAATTTGAAGTACTTTATGTACCGCTGGGTAGCTGACGTTAACTACCTTATGTACTTCTAATTTGAAGTACTTTATATACCGCTGGGTAGCTGACGTTAACTACCTTATGTACTTCTAATTTGAAGTACTTTATATACCGCTGGGTAGCTGACGTTAACTACCTTATATACTTCTACTCAGCTTTGACAGAAGAACACATCAGTGAGGACACGTTATATTTTTATATTAGCTCAGATTTTTTCCTCGTGTTTAACCAGTGACGTTGGTGATGACCCTGTTTTCTGTGAGTTAGTTGGTCGGTGTGTAATTTTACTGTTATCTTCTGTTATTTTCTGTCAGCGTACGGCGGCGTCTGTCCGTGCAGCTTCCTATCCTCCATCATTCTTACCTGCCCGCCATCGGTGGCGTCAGCTCCAGCAGCTCCAGTCTGCTGGGCATCAGGGAGGCCTTCGTTCACCACGACAGTTACCCTTCCAGCTGAGGGCGTGCAGCTGCAGCCACATGACTCCTGAACCGATCAGGTGGCAGCTTCACCTCCACCTGTGGCCACCTCCATAACCACACAATTCTGTGCAAAGGTTATAGGCACTAAAACTTAAGTGAGGATTCTTTAAACCAGATCAGGATCTGCTGCCCCCCTTCGTCCCTCTCAGCCCACCTGCACACAGTTTGTCCTGATGCTCTGCAGGTAGGTTGTCCTCAGGTCGTCTCAGTGTCTCTGTCTCTTCACGTGATCCCAGACTGACTCCATGACGCTGAGGTCAGGGCTCTGCTGCTCGACTCCTGCTCTGAACCCAGCTCTTTAGGACTCTGTTGCAGGTCTGGGCTCAGGGTCAGGCTGCAGGCTCAGTCTGGAACCATCAGACCCCTCCTGATGGAGGAGAATCCATAGGAACATGTACATAAGAATAAATAGAGCTTCAGATTAATGTAACACTGATGATTTAAACCCCCCAGTATAGAAAATGGACGGATGTTCCACATTTATCCCTCGTTAACGTTGTTGGGAGGAGATGACCAGAGATCATGTTTGGAATATTACAAGGACATGCAAAGAGAAGCTGCTCTCTGTTTTCTGTTTTTGCACAACATCAATACTGTGAGTTGTGAAATCCAGTCAAAGACCGGCTGCAGTTTGACCCAGTCACCTGTGAAACAGAGCAGGACGTTCACCTTTCACTTTTCCAAAGTCCGACAATGTGTCGTATGTTGAGTGTGTTCTTTTTTGATTTTACTGTAGTGAAGTGATGAAATGAGGTCGGCTAACATTAGCCTGGTCCTACCTGGCCAGGTAAGGTTCTTAGAGTGAAATGTCTTTATTATTTATTCTAAGTGTCTTAATCTTCAGCCTTTGAACAAGCAACAAATAAAAGTCACATGTTCTGCAAAGAGAAGTTTCTCTCGCTCTCTTCATCTCAGCATTTGGCCGAATATGTGAATGAACATGTGAATGAACATGTTCTCACCATGAACAGACAAGATCATTAGATGATGTTCCAGACAGTATCTGCTGCTCCGTCACTTGGTTTTCCAGGCGACCAGTTGCTGAGGAGGCTGCTGATGCACCTGCACTTAAATATCCTTCTCAAAGAGCTATGGAAATGCATTGTGGGAAAAATATGTGAAGACCTTTCATTTCTCAGATACAGTTCAGTCTTCTCTTCCTGCCTGAAATCGTTCTCTGGTTCCACTGGTCTGAGACCTTTCTGTCTTCTTGGAAGCGGTTCTGCCCAGAATGTCCTGCTGGTGTGATGAAATGAGCTGTTTACCATCTCCGGTGGGCAAACAGCTGCAGCCTGCCAGGTGGCAAACACTGACACTAACTGGGGCAGGTGAAGCAGAGCCAGGTCTATAAAAGCACCTGGACGTGTCCCCGAGCTGGGACTTGGACAAACACGCGTCCTGAGAACCGAACCAGCTCAGATCCACCATGTGTTCGCTCAACATGCTCCTCGGTGTCGTGACTCTGGCTCTGCTGGCCGTTGCTGTGGAGTCGTCCTCTAGCAGTACGTCAGTCAGTTTGGTGGTTCTGTGGTGGAGCAGGTTCAAATAAAAAGAACTCGTCTTCTGCTCTGACAGGTGGTTACGACAACTACAATTACGACCTGTCGGGACCAGAACTGACCAGACTCTACAACTCTCCAGTGTTCCATGCTGAGAGGATGAAGAGGCCACTGAATGGATTTTCAACGTGGTTGGGGCCAATCAGCCACTCTGGAGTCCGGTGAGTCCACACACACACACACACTGAACTGATGGTTTTTAGATGTAAAGCCCTGAACCAAACCCTCTAAGTGGTTCTGCACTTTTGTTCCAAAGCTTTAATGTTTGTGACGAACAGGTTTTATTAAAGTAGATTTTCAGTCTCTTGGTGTGAAAGGAGCTGGTTTTATTCTAACAGAGTCCAGACTCACAATCAGATAGTTTGGTGTGTCAGATTTTGGACTTTTACAGAAATTACTCAGCTCCCTGCCAGCCCTAAATAGACCAGTGTAGGAATCAAATGAAACACCTTTACCAGCCTCAGATTGTTTCCCAGAGTGACGCTGGCGGACGGCTCTAAGTGGCTCATCCATAAAGGAGATGGATACGGACACTCCTCTCAGACGGTGGTGACGAACGCCCGACACATGAGCTCGGCATGGACGGTAAGAATAGAAACCAGGAGTCACGCAGTTCAAACGTGTCCTAGAAAAAGTACACAAACATTAGTTCCCACAGTGTGAACAGACCAAAGCAGATCATGTCTGATGGAAAACATCAGGACCAGCATCAGTGCATTTCCTGAGGAAAAAGGAAAACTTCTGAAATGTGTTTGAGTTCTGATTAGTGACCAATTGTTAAAACATGAAAGAAAAACCACATTCAATAAGCACAGGTGCTTCTGGACTCAAAGTCCATTAGTATCATTCACATTCACAGGATTTATCTTCTGAACCCTCCTCTGCTCTGTGGTTTGTCTCTGCAGACCGTCAGCTCCACGGAGTTCCACGGGAGGAAGACAGTCTCTGACTTAGTGAGGGCTGGAGGTCCCATGTACCACTGGCTCACGGACAACTGTCACGTGGGCTCTCGTCAAATGATGAAACCGTAACCTGTTTCCTGCAGTTTAACCCTAACCCTCCTCTGCTGAACACAATAAAGGTGAAGGTCTCAGGTGGTGACACCAGAGGGCTCCACAGTCTGTTAGACATGTGTTTTATTTCCAGACTCACCAATACGACACTTATCAGCAGTATATAAAGTACTTCAAATTAGAAGTATATAAGGTAGTTAACGTCAGCTACCCAGCGGTATATAAAGTACTTCAAATTAGAAGTATATAAGGTAGTTAACGTCAGCTACCCAGCAGTATATAAAGTACTTCAAATTAGAAGTATATAAGGTAGTTAACGTCAGCTACCCAGCGGTATATAAAGTACTTCAAATTAGAAGTATATAAGGTAGTTAACGTCAGATACCCAGCGGTATATAAAGTACTTCAAATTAGAAGTATATAAGGTAGTTAACGTCAGCTACCCAGCGGTATATAAAGTACTTCAAATTAGAAGTACATAAGGTAGTTAACGTCAGCTACCCAGCGGTATATAAAGTACTTCAAATTAGAAGTATATAAGGTAGTTAACATCAGCTACCCAGCAGTATATAAAGTACTTCAAATTAGAAGTATATAGGGTAGTTAACGTCAGATACCCAGCGGTATATAAAGTACTTCAAATTAGAAGTATATAGGGTAGTTAACGTCAGCTACCCGGCGGTATATAAAGTACTTCAAATTAGAAGTATATAAGGTAGTTAACGTCAGGTACCCAGCAGTATATAAAGTACTTCAAATTAGAAGTATATAAGGTAGTTAACGTCAGCTACCCAGCAGTCTATAAAGTACTTCAAATTAGAAGTATATAAGGTAGTTAACGTCAGCTACCCAGCAGTATATAAAGTACTTCAAATTAGAAGTATATAAGGTAGTTAACGTCAGCTACCCAGCAGTATATAAAGTACTTCAAATTAGAAATATATAAGGTAGTTAACGTCAGCTACCCAGCAGTATATAAAGTACTTCAAATTAGAAGTATATAAGGTAGTTAACATCAGCTCCAACATTAAAGTGATCAACACAATAATCATCAATAATTAGAATCCAATAATATCAGATCCATTCATGTGAAATGGGCCATCCTGCACAATGAGTACTTTCACTTTGGATACTTCAAGTACATCTGGAAGATGGTACTTTTACTGCAGTAACAGTTTGAATTCAGGACATTTACTTATAACAGAGGATTTTTACTCTGTGGTATTTCTACTGTTACTGCAGTAATGGGGATCAGTTTCATATTTACTGTAATATCACAGTAAAATATTAAAACTCTCTTCAGGGTCAGTCCTGGGGTTCTGTGTTTTCTTAGTGATAGAGGTTAAATGTTTATTACAGCTGATGTTCTCTGATGAGGTTCTGTTCTGTAAACAGTAGGTTCTGTGCTGGAGATTTGTTGCTGTTTGTTCCTGTGTTCAGCACTAACCTAATAAATTCCACCCGCTGTGTTGTGGTGGACGTGGAAACCTCAGAGACTAATGAAACCAAGATCCATGAAAATAGGACCAGAGGGAACTTTTATTTCGGTCAAACTGGGTCAGTCTTGATCCTACTTCAGTTTTAGTTCTTTTGAATTTGCTGCTCTGACCTTCTGATGATTCATGTTCCAGTCAAAGATCATTTCCCTGACTCTGCCTCGTGTCTGTTTTGTGCTGAGTGACAGTTTCGACACGATGCTCGTCCTGTTCTTCCTGTTTGTTCTTGGGTTTCTGTTGTGACGTTACGCTGCATCCACGTCTGATCCGAGTGTTTCTGCACAGGAACAGTGTAATCAGCTGGACGACAGAGATTATATCACCACACGATGAGCAAAGATTACGCAATTCACAAAGTCTCTGCTCCTGTGAAGGGGTCACAGGATTAGAAGTATCTAAGTTAGTGTGTTAAAGTACACTCACGCTGCTGAGAAGCTTTAATCATTAGAATATATCGCAGTACTATTGTTGTAGTGATATTATTACTAATAATCTGAATAATATTTGTCTGAAAGGCAGAAATAGAGAACTTGTTTTCCTGTGCAAAAGGAGCTGCAGGTGATGGTTCTGCAGAAAAGAAAAGTTGACATTTCGTTTCTCAGATCTCAGTCTTGATTTTCAGCAGCAACTTCCTGCAGCCGCAGTTTGACCTTCAGTGTTTGAGTTGAGCTCTGACTGAAGTGAAAACTCATTGTGCTGCAGATTCTGGCTGAACACCCACACTGGGACCAGGACCAGGAGGGGCCTCGTGTTCCCCCTGTTCACACCACATCACATAACGAGGAAGGCCAGGCTCCTGCGTCAGGGGCTCATGTGGTTTCTGCACGGTTGGTCAGCAGCAACGCAGCACAACAAAAGCCTGAGGTCCCAGATTCATTAACAGCCTCATCATCGGGTCTGACTCTGACGTTTTACAGCTTCTTGAAAGTCTTCATGCAGAAACACAGGGACTGAGCTGTAGTTACAAACAACTCGGACCCAGATCTGGTTCAGACTCCAGACTCATTTTTCAAACCAAAGCTTTCACACAACTTTATTTTCTTTATTCTCTTAGATTCTCTTAGATCTACGACATGTGCAGAGGAGGGACACGTTAAAACAACAACAACATGGATTGGACTGATCGGACTGTTCTGACGGCGCTCACACACCGTGGCAGATCTGATGTGAGAACATCTGGATTGGTCTGTTCACACTGACTGATGGGAAATGTTTCACCCTCCAACTTGTGTTTCAGGCTCATGTGCAACAAAACAAAGTTCAGCAGGAGACGTGACTAAACACATTTTCTGAAACTCAAACTGTGACGCACACAAACGGTCGTGTTTGTATATGTTTTAATTCGAATTTGACAAAATGGCTGCTCACAGTGCAGAGTATGAATGAGCTCAGGCACCGGCGTCTTTCAGTGAACCCACAAACCTTTTACCCGAGTCTGTGGGAATCAGACGTCGTTGAGCAAAGACGAAACATCAGCAGCAAATGAAATGACTCTTTAAATAAACACCAGCCTCTTTAGTTTGAACTGGACCCTAAATGTCCTGAACTACAGGGCTCAGTCTTCAGTTTCACAAACAGTCACTTACTCAACACACTGTTAACTTTTTTAAATGTGGAAAATGAAATGATTGGATTCTGCAAAGATGCAACTCTCCCTCTGATGCTTGGTGTTTGAATCACACTGACACTATTTCAAATATCTTCCTGTACGGCGTCTGCTCACACAGGACGAACTAGCTGGACTTTTCTGGTTCTTTTCATGACGAGCCTGTGAAGAAGCTGATGTTCAGTCGCTGCCCAGCGACAAAACAAACCACCTGGGAGTTTGGCTTTCATATCCTGTTTTCTTCGTCGCTCTTCCTCTTGCTGTAAACTCCCTCTCCTTCTTCTTCTTCCCTTTTTCTCGCCTCAGTGGTCCAGGATTGGGGGTGGGAGTGCGTGTCCTGTGCAGAGCAGTGGTCGTGGTGTTTTCCCCTCTCAGTGAAAGTGAAAGTTCAGACTTTCCTCTCGTGCTTTGTGCTGCAGATGACGGAAATAACAGCAACTCAGTCTGTCAGTCCTCCAATCTTTCAGCTGATGTTGGGCAGAGCTTCGTAGCTCTTCTTCTTCTTCTGTGATCGCAGCAGAGGCGTCTGAGTGTCCGCGTCCCGAGAAAAACAGGTCCTGCCGGCTTGACGCAGACGTGCATGAGTCCAGCCGTACACCAGACAGTTGAGGAAACCCTGAGAGGCCGAGGTGAAGGCCTGAGGACAGAAGACGGGAAAAGGTCACGTCATCAATTTGATTTCATCTCCTCCAATAATAAACACAAACAAATGATGCCAAACAACCACAGAGACAAAAACAACAAAGAGACAAAAACAACAAAGAGACAAAAACAACAAAGAGACAAAAACAACAAACAGACAAAAACAACAAACAGACAAAAACAACAAACAGACAAAAACAACAAAGAGACAAAAACAACAAAGAGACAAAAACAACAAAGAGACAAAAACAACAAAGAGACAAAAACAACGAAGAGACAAAAACAACAAACAGACAAAAACAATAAACAGACAAAAACAACAAAGAGACAAAAACAACAAAGAGACAAAAACATAAAGAGACAAAAACATAAAGAGACAAAAACAATAAACAGACAAAAACAACAAAGAGACAAAAACAACAAAGAGACAAAAACAACAAAGAGACAAAAACAACAAAGAGACAAAAACAACAAAGAAACAAAAACAACAAAGAGACAAAAACATAAATAGACAAAAACAACAAACAGACAGAAACATAAAGAGACAAAAACAACAAACAGACAGAAACATAAAGAGACAAAAACAACAAAGAGACAAAAACAACAAAGAGACAAAAACAACAAAGAGACAAAAACAACAAAGAGACAAAAACAACAAAGAGACAAAAACAACAAAGAGACAAAAACAACAAAGAGACAAAAACAACAAAGAGACAAAAACAACAAAGAAACAAAAACATAAAGAGACAAAAACATAAAGAGACAAAAACAACAAACAGACAAAAACAACAAAGAGACAAAAACAACAAAGAGACAAAAACAACAAAGAGACAAAAACAACAAAGAGACAAAAACAACAAAGAGACAAAAACAACAAAGAAACAAAAACATAAAGAGACAAAAACATAAATAGACAAAAACAACAAACAGACAGAAACATAAAGAGACAAAAACAACAAACAGACAGAAACATAAAGAGACAAAAAAAACAACAAACAGACAGAAACAACAAAGAGACAAAAACAAACACAAAAGAAAACAGTCCTTCCATATCATAAACATTAAAAACCAGTTTGCCCGGTTTGAGGCCGTGGCCCTGCAGCTGACTGACCTGGGATATGTAGAGGATGACCCCGGCCTCGCCCTGACACGCTGACGGCTTCACCACCCGCAGCAACGCCAGACCCACAGCTGAGGAGACAACACACAAACAGCTGATGGTCAGGTGACCTCTGCTGCGTCCACCACTGAGTCTCCATCACAAAGTCACTTAAACCAACCTGGGCCCCAGCACAGGACGAAGACCAGAGGGTACAGGACCATCCGTCGGTCCAACACACGGAAGGAGGCCCGCTGCTGGTTGCCAAGATAACCGCCTGACGTCACGGCCCGCCTGTAAATGCGGCAGGCTTTTACCACGAGCACCTGGTGCAGGATGGGAGAATTCTTTAATTTGTGTTGTTTATTTGACAGAAACGGTGACATGTTCAGGACGCGTATCTGAAGCTCAGTCTCACCAAAGGACTCACATTGGGTCCACATGGGGCCTTCTTCCTTCTGGATGTGTTAGCATCTAAAGCTAACCTGTTGGTTTGGTAGCATTAGCCACCTAGCATGGTCCTGATTGGACCTTTGGACTGAATGGCTCTAATGTGGATTTGGGAGGAAGTGGAGCTTTGGGTAACGTTAGTGCTTTGGGTCACATTAGCAGGAACCAGAGCGTCTACTGGACTGACACATTTACTCCTCAGTCAGCTAACGCTAGCTTTGGACTGGACACTTTGTCCCAAACAGGCATCTGTAGTTCACATCGCAGCTTCAGGAAGTAGGACGGGATGGGAGGGGCGAAGAGCGGGGAGGCGGGGCTTATGGTGGGAATTAGTTTTAGAGCTGAGGAGCCATGAGAAGGAGCAGCTTTAATGATGTCTCCTACCATCTGTTTCCAGAGCAGAACTACAAAATTCACTGAGCAGACACACCTGAGTGTTTTCATGTAAACTCACTGTGGTGCTGAGGAGTGTGAAGATGAAGGTGGCGAGGAAGATGGCGATGCTGTAGGTGTGCAGCAGGCTGCAGGCTCTGATTGGCTGCTGGGATTCGGGGGTCAGGTACAGTGCTCCGGTGTGCATCAGCAGACACCTGGTGTGATATGGTGCACGGTGAGGGTCAAAACACACAAGAATTGAATTCAAACATCAGAACAATGCTGCTGTTTTCATTTAGCTTCTGCTTCAACTTCATGAAATCATCTGGTCTGCATGACCTGCTGACTTTGAAGGTAAAGACAAAGAGCAGCTGCACCAGCACAAGTTTGAAGTTTGGAGGTTTCTGTTATGGGAACAGTTCAGGTTCACCTGTAGGGCTCACTGAAGTTGACTTGACACTGGCTGATGTTCCCCTGGACAAAAACAGGCGTCATCAGCAGCACAGGGATCAGACTGTAAACACAGAAGGACATTAAATCCCAGCTAATGTGCCCCCCCCCCCCCCCCCCCCCCCCCCCCCCCAGGATCCAGACAGACTGAAGAAACGTGAAGATCTTGCTGCTGTCTTACTGAACGCACCCTGAGAGCAGAGCGGTGATCTTTCCAGCTGTGCTCACTCTGTTGGAAAACTGGGGAATAAAACACAGACAAGACAGATTCAAATCAACAGCTACATGTGCTGTAAAACCTGCAGGATGTGGGCTGGAGCTGCGGGTACCTGTACAGGGAATCCATCGAGGCAGCTGTAGAACTTCTCTCTGACTCCTCGGTACAGGTCCCACATGTAGTTGAGTGTGTAGAAGAAGGAGGCCATGTACAGAATCTGGAAGTACAGAACCAGAGTGTAGTTGGTAAAGCCTGGGGTCCTGTTTGGTGCTTGTCTCACTGCAGTTACTGTCTGAACAAGCTGCCATAGTGGTTTTGTGGTCTGGGTTCCTGGTTTTTCACTGAATAACTGAGTTTAAATCGCTGATGGTTCTTATTAATAAACAACATCTTTGTGTTTGCAGATGGTTGATTGATTAATTGCTGATCACATGACACCTTCACTTCCTGCTTTGGGAACCTCCCTGCAGCATTTTGAGTGTCCTTGAATCAGCTGTTAGTCCCTAAAGTTGTCTTTCGTCATTTAACACAAATGAGACGTTAAATCGTCTCTGTCACTGAGTTTCCAGCAGGAAATGAACTTTTCTTCTTTTGTCCATTGGAAACAGGTTGAAGTGATCCCATGGTTGACTGACACAGCTGTCCTCCAATCCCTGAAAAGGTGGGAGGGACCTGGGTACAGGTTTGGACGATCATGGCCTGGCAGTTCCTGTGAGACCACCAGCTCTCCCCGTGCCCCCGGTCTGGAAGGTTTCCTTTGAGAATGGAGATGTGAGTAAGGCTCCTGTTGTTTCTGGGCTCAGAGCAGTTTGTGAAGCCCTGACACGCTGACATGTGCTTCTCTTTGGTGGTTGTGCAGTAGTGGCCTGGGACTGGGCCCTGGATTAGGGTTGGGCACTTTGGTTTGTTGTAGTAAAACAATTACGCAGAATTTTCAGTTGCATTTCTCAGGAGGAAGTTGACATTTCCAGTTGTTAACTGTCTCTGGAGGATACGAGACCAGGTTCATGTGAAGGTTCTTTGTTTGAAGGAAACAACTAAAGTTTCCCCAAAAACCCAGTGTGAACATACAAAGCAGCTTTTGTCTGTGCTGCTGCAGCGCCTGTCTGACTTCTGCTGTCCTGGTTTCACATGTTGTGTTTTTGGTTTTTAAATATCGAATATTGGAGACACAAAGGACAAGGAGGTTTCAGAGTGTGTCCATTCAAACGTGAACCGCCTTAATGTGAAATGTGCAGTACAATGAAACTTGAGTCTCGTAGATGTGCAGTAACAGCCAAAACTGGAAGCGAAGGTCCAGAAAGCAGCAGGAACAAATCAGCTTAGTTTTCAGCTCCGAGAAATAAACTCAGGACCAGAGAAACTTCCATGCAGGAATTTCTGATATGAAATTAAATGTCTAGTTCGAACTAGAAAATATTGTGCTTCTATCAAACTCCATCATATGAAGTGAAGACCTGATTGAACAGGAGAGTCGTGACTTCAGTCGTGACTTTTTGGTTCCTACTGGAGACTAAAGCCTTTAAAAACACCTTTAACTTCCTAATTCAGCTGCCAAACAACAGGTCAACGCTTGGGGACTATTTTCAGCAGCGGATGAATCCACATTTGCTGAGCAGTGAGTGTTGGTGGCAGCAGCAGCAGGTCGAAGGTGCATCAGGTGTGTTACCTGTTCCACAGTGTGCAGGTTGTAGCAGTGCGTGTTCAGGCTGCTGCAGTGTTTGGAGAAGAGAACGGCTCCGATCAGCCAGCAGAGCGCGAGCAGCATGTCGGACACGCTGAGCAGTAACAGCGGCTGCAGCTGCAAAACACACCAACAAACAGCAGAGTCGTCTTTCACACTGAACTGGTCTAACAGGTTTGCAACTTCAAGTTGGTGCAGACATGATGTGAAACATTAGAGGATGTTTAAATAAAGTCAGTGGAGACAACAGACACGGCTGGTGTGTGGACAGTTTTCTGATCATGATGATCTGATCTAGAACCCCGTGGTGCTGTCTCTGCTCCTAACCCCTGTAACCCCTGTAAGCTGTGACGGACTCGGCTGCTCTTGGCAGAAACGTGTCCAACAAAAAGCAAACTGAATGATCAGCTGACCTCGGGAGTCCGGCAGAGTCTCTGGAGCATCACACAGACGATGATGGAGCCGGAGCCCAGAACGCTGCAGAAATAACCAGAGTGCTGTTAGAAAACATCATAGCTTCTCCTAATACTCAGTGAATTATCAGTAATGGTGATGGTTCATGTGCAGCTACAGTGAAAATGTTCTGAGCTGCTCCTGAAATATCCAAGCTCTGTGAGAACGAGACGTGACGGATAAAAGAGCCGTAATCAGATTATTTCCTGGTGACTGGGACTTTTTTCTTCTGCTGTGTGAGCGCCGTGACCTTTGACCTGTCGGCTCCTTTCCACAGCCAGTGAGCCAGAGATGACAGTTGAATGTAGTGAAACATCATCAGAGTGAAAACCTGAATGTGAGTCATAGCCTGACTGTGTCTGTGGACAGAGACCTGCTGTGTTTCCGTCGCTGTGACCAGAAACCGTTTTCTTTGACAGGCCCTGACTGATCTAGTATTGGCCCTGTGGTTCAGGAGCTGCAGCTGTTTGTGTTTGTTGCTTGAGTGTCTGTGCAGTGGAAGGTTGGTGTAGAAACCTGAGCAGGGCCATGAGCAGCTGGATCCATCTGACTGCTTCATACACCTGCAGACAGGAAACGTCGGATCAGTCGAACAGCACCTTTACATCATCGACGCCACGTTATCATACTGGAGTCATGTTGAACTGACTTAACCATAAACACAACAACACGGTATATAAAGTACTTCAAATTAGAAGTATATAAGGTAGTTAATGTCAGCTACCCAGCGGTATATAAAGTACTTCAAATTAGAAGTATATAAGGTAGTTAACGTCAGCTACCCAGCAGTATATAAAGTACTTCAAATTAGAAGTATATAAGGTAGTTAACGTCAGCTACCCAGTGGTCTATAAAGTACTTCAAATTAGAAGTATATAAGGTAGTTAACGTCAGCTACCCAGCGGTATATAAAGTACTTCAGGTTAGAAGTATATAAGGTAGTTAACATCAGCTACCCAGCAGTATATAAAGTACTTCAAATTAGAAGTATATAAGGTAGTTAACGTCAGCTACCCAGCGGTATATAAAGTACTTCTTATATAACATGAGCTCAGGAAACATCCTGCCATAATTCAGTATCTGGTCTGGTGGCACCGACCAATCAAACGTCCAAACCTGGAGGTCTAAAGTCACATGTGGGGTTTTGGACTGAGGCGGTTTCTGCAGCTGCTGTTTGAACCTGTTATTATGAGACTTTGCTGCCTGAATAAAAGCAGATGTGCATCAGCATGAGGAGTGAAAGTGTTAAAAATAAACATGAACCAACATGTGGGCGAGACACAAAAGCCCCACAGAGACTGAGCTGAACCTGATGCTCAGACCTCCAGCCTGAAGCTGCAGAAACGATCACTGATCAGACGATAAAGCAAAAGTCACACATTTAAAATATTGTTGTTGTTTTGGCTTTTTGTTCATTTGGTCAAAATGAATTTTGACTGTTATCATTGTGTCTCCCTGAGCTCACTGGTTCCCTCATATTTACTTTACTCTGTGGGGAACATTTATTAATTCTGCACTAACAGGATCAGAACAAATGTCACTGATGCTTTATTCATTAATGGCAGGTTCAAAAGACCTGAATTATATATGTCACACACACACATATATGTAGAAGTATATATATATATATATATATATATGTGTGTGTGTGTGTGTGTGTGTGTGTGTGTGTGTGTACGTGTATATAGACACATAATCTGCCCATGGACCCGCTGCTGCCTCCTGGATCTCTAATAACAACAATAAAAACAACAGCAGAGTGAAATAGATGCAGTGATAAGAGTCTAAAGTCCGACCTGGGTCCAGTCCAGGGCTCTGGTCGTGTTCGTCTCGGTGCTGTTGGGGAAACCCTCCGGCAGCGTGTGAACGGCCCCCATGTTGGAAACTGTCCGATCAGCTCAGCAGGAAAACGACGCTGAGAGTCGGAAGAAGCTGCGGCAGCTTTTATCCTGTAGCGCACAGGCGGGACGCGCTCAACCCCCAAACCCACCTCCTGCACGCCCCCTCAGGGAGCTGCGGTCTGGACCAGGGTCTGGACCAGGAGCGTCGTTTATAAAAGTTATAGTTCTCCATCTTTAAGATTTTAATGCGTGATGATTAAGAGCAAACCTGCGTGAGACTGTGCGGGAACTCTAATCCTTGCGCGCATTAGTGACACAGGCGGTGAAGCAGAGACCTGAAGCCGGATTTGACACTGACCCTTGAGTGACCAGGTCCATAATCCAAACAGACCGTGGGTCAGTGGTTCACCGAGCCTCCTCTGACCGTCTGTCAGTTTCAGGTTAAGAACCTTTGTCGTCCCTTAGTCTGAATCTTCTGCAACACACAGAAAATCTTTGGACTGGGACGGTTTGTGTGTCTGACAGATGTTTCACAGCAGCCCGCTGGTTCCAGGTTCTGTTAATACTGTCTCTGCACATTTGGACTTTTCTGCACCTCTGCAGCAGCTGCAGAACATCTGGATTTGGGAGTTTGTTGTTTAGGTCCTGATGGTGAGGGCTGGTCAGCTCTGTACCTGCCTACGGTCTCTTGAGCTCCGGCTTTGGTGGCTCCTGCTGAGTCCGTTAGACTATAGCGCTACCCTGAGGGCGCATGGAGAACAACAGGTGTGACAACAGCGGTGTGGGAAAGGCGCCCCCTGGTGGAGGCTTATTCTTAATTCATTGGCTCATTTTCTTTTTTTGGCTTCAAAAATCAAGAGAAACGGAAACGTTTCCTCTCAAAATGTTGAGCTCAGCTTCTTTTTGAATTCGGCTTATCATCATCATCATCATCATCATGTGAGGAGCTGGAACCAGAAGATTTAGGATTTAAAATCAGTTTAAATTCAGCAGAACTGAAAATTGTTGCTGCATAAGATTAACAAACTGTTAACTGTTAATATTCATAATGGGAAGAACCAAACTCAGACATCTGATAGAAATGACCTCTGACCTTTGCCGTCTTTGCCTGAGGACAAACAGCTGGAGGATGTTGGTGCTGCACTTTTAGCAGGTGACACACAAACATGTCGGTGCAGATTCACCAGAGAAAATACTCGGATCATTTTGAGCCTGTGCTTGTCTCTGCAGCAGAACAGATCTGAGTAAAGGACCATGTTGTTCTTTACTTTTTAATTCTCACTGCTTTAAATGGTCTCAAATCAGTTCTTTTCTTTTTGATAAAGCTGCTGTTGTTCTCTGTTCTGTGGGACGTTCTGATTGTCAGAGAACATCTTTTTGCTCTGGTGCAAATGGATCTGCAGCTGCACTCAAATTTCCCACTCTGTGGAGGACAGGATGATGGAGGACGGGGGGATGGAGGACGGGGGGATGGAGGACGGGGGGATGGAGGACAGGATGATGGAGGACGGGGGGATGGAGGACAGGGGGATGGAGGACAGGATGATGGAGGACGGGGATGGAGGACAGGATGATGGAGGACAGGATGATGGAGGACAGAATGATGGAGGACAGGGTGATGGAGGACAGGGGGATGGAGGACAGGATGATGGAGGACAGGATGATGGAGGACAGGGGGATGGAGGACAGGATGATGGAGGACAGGGGGATGGAGGACAGGGCGATGGAGGACAGGATGATGGAGGACAGGGGGATGGAGGACAGGGGGATGGAGGACAGGATGATGGAGGACGGGGATGGAGGACAGGATGATGGAGGACAGGGGGATGGAGGACAGGATGATGGAGGACAGGGGGATGGAGGACAGGGCGATGGAGGACAGGATGATGGAGGACAGGGGGATGGAGGACAGGATGATGGAGGACGGGGATGGAGGACAGGATGATGGAGGACAGGGGGATGGAGGACAGGATGATGGAGGACGGGGATGGAGGACAGGATGATGGAGGACAGGGGGATGGAGGACAGGATGATGGAGGACAGGGGGATGGAGGACAGGGCGATGGAGGACAGGATGATGGAGGACAGGGGGATGGAGGACAGGGGGATGGAGGACAGAATGATGGAGGACAGGGGGATGGAGGACAGGGGGATGGAGGACAGAATGATGAAGGACGGGGATGGAGGACAGGATGATGGAGGACAGGATGATGGAGGACAGGGCGATGGAGGACAGGATGATGGAGGACAGGGGGATGGAGGACAGGATGATGGAGGACAGGGGGATGGAGGACAGGGCGATGGAGGACAGGATGATGGAGGACAGGGGGATGGAGGACAGGGCGATGGAGGACAGGATGATGGAGGACAGGGGGATGGAGGACAGGGGGATGGAGGACAGAATGATGAAGGACGGGGATGGAGGACAGGATGATGGAGGACAGGATGATGGAGGACAGGGCGATGGAGGACAGGATGATGGAGGACAGGGGGATGGAGGACAGGATGATGGAGGACAGGATGATGGAGGACGGGGATGGAGGACAGGATGATGGAGGACAGGATGATGGAGGACAGGGCGATGGAGGACGGGATGATAAAGTCCAGAGCGAAGCAGCAGCAGGATCCAACACAGATAAAGGGCAGTATTTTTTAGTCGCGGTGTCGAGAGTGAAGGGTCGTAGCAGCTCCAGTCTGAGGAAAACCAAAACATCTCTGTCCTCATTGAGTCTGCAGCTCCGTGGCTGACGGAGAAAATCAAAATGAAAACACAAGATGTTCAGTCTCTGTCTCACACAGACTCTAGTTCCACAGCAAATCTCTGAAACATCAACTCCCACTCTGGACCAGATCAGGTCACACAGAGGAAGCTGTTATAGCTTCAATGTGTAAAGTTATTATATGTATATTATATTCTTTTTGTTATTTATGAAAGGCAGCACGGTGGATTAGTGGTCAGCACTGTTACCTCACATCAAGAAGGTTCCTGGTTTGAAACCCATCAGGGGCCTTTCTGTGTGGAGTCTGCATGTTCTCCCTGTGCTTGTGTGGGTTTTCTCCAGGTACTCTGGTTTCCTCCCACAGTCCAAAAACATGTATGTCAGGTTGATTGGTGACTCTAAATTGCCCATAGGAGTGAGTGTGAGTGTGTGAGGTTGTTTGTCTCTATGTGGCCCTGTGATGGACTGGGGACCTGTCCAGGGTGGACCCCTGCCTTTCACCCAGAGAGAGCTGGGATTCAATTCATTATTATGAAGTATTTTAATTCTCCTTGAATTCTCCTCAGCCTAAAACAGAACAATGCAGCAGAACCTGAATGTGTCCTGGAGCACAGCAGATCAACAAATGTTCTTCAGGTCTTGGAGTCACACATTCATTACAAATTTAAAAAAGAGATGGATCCATGTGTCTTTCATTAGTGTGAATGTGTGAACCCACTTCTTAATTCGTGCAGTGTGTGAACTGGGGAAACAAACCGAACTCTGCTGAGCTCCTTGATCCTTGCACATTTGTTTTTCTCCTTGTTTGGTCCAGTAACAGCACATCCCATCATTTTCACCCTATCAGGCTTTCTGTTGTTTTGGGACCATGGGTTAGGGTTAGTCATAAATGAGTCTCGACCGGCCAAAGAGCCTTACGTCGTGTCCATTAAACCCGTGTGCTAATGTGTTTTCTAGCAGGAGCTTGGCTGCTTCGAGCAGACGCTTTCTCATGTATGTGCAGCTCTGGCTTCATCACTGGCTGCTCCTTATAGAAAACCTGGCCAAGGCAATACAGAGGACTACTTATGAGGAGGAACAGATCTGGATTTGTGGGAACCTTGTCGTCAGTTTCGCAAGAAATTCAGCAGGAATTTATTTTCCATCCAGGACTGAAATGCACTGGGCACCACTTCCAGCTGTAGTTCCACTTCATGCTGGCAGCTCTGAGACCCAGCCCTGCTTTGAGCTGAATGCCCAAATGAGCACGTACAAATAGGGAAACGAAAAACTGGGAACAAAATTCAGTAGATGAGGCTTGTCCGAGAAATCAACTGATGAAAAGAATTCAGTTTTGCACAGCTGTTTCTGTACTGCAGCCATCAGGAGTCTACTCAGAACCTGGTTCAGACTCTACATATCAATAAGCACGTTTCATTTGTCAGGATTTGTACATTTAACAAAAAACGGCCAACAACAAATGGAGATTCGGAGATTTCATCAGTTTTCTAAAGTGACAACTTGACAATGTTTGTTTTGTCCAACGTCAACTGGTTCTCATCAGGATCAGAGTCAGATGTTTTGCATGGAAAAGAAGAGACTCATGAAAGAAGCTGCCAGTTCATCATCTATTACCTTTTGTTTCAGCTGCTCCTGTTTAGGTGCTTTCATTTATTACAAGCATCATATTTTAGAAGCTCTTCACGTTTTATTTGTAGAAACAGCTTGTTAAGCCTTCGGGTGAATGTAGTGCAGAACATTTCCCTCTGAAATGCAGTTAAAATACACATAGGAAGCATCAGAAGTACTTCAAATGTACAGTAGGCCTACTTAAGTAAACGTAATAAATGTACTCCCTCTACGTTCTTGAGTACAGATGTTCCTGCAGATGTGCTCTCTCTGTCCTCTGTGGCCTAAACTCAGCTGCTGCCCAAATACAATAATGAGTTTTCATCAGAAATCACCCAGAATCCCCTGAACCTCCCTCTGAGGTCAACTCCTTCCATCATGGTCCCTGTCACATAAATTTCTTTTCTGTCCAGTGTGCAGGGCCTGAGCACAGGGAGCAGTTTCAGGCCTTTAACCCAGAAGCGACTTGAAAATGAAGACGCCTGAACACTCTGTCAGCCGTTTGCAGATGATCAGACATGTCTTATGACATCCTGTGTGTTTCTGAGGAGGAGACTTGAACCACAGGAACATTTTAGTTGGTCGCCGTAAGAGGATGAGTGAAGTGGCTGCTACACAGTTTTAGCAATGCTCTCACCCAAACTGTTCCTCTACACTCTAGTCCTGTAACCCGATTGTCTCAGACTAGGACTTTGGAAGGACTGTGCACACAAACTCAGTGATAATTACAAACAGCTGGTGCAGCCCAGTGCAGAAGTTGAATAAAGATTGTTTCTCACCGTGACCAGATGGACCCCTCCCAAACAGCTGCTCTGATTCCTCTGAAACGTGCCCCATGTCCTCAGCCAGCCCTGATTCTCATAAAGAAAAAAGGATTAGAGTTCAGCTTTTTCCACCGAACTGGGTGGGATGAGAAGGAGGTCCAGTTTTCTGTCTCGGTGCTACCACCCCTCTTCTCTTCAGCCTCTTCTTCACCATCCTGCAGGAGCAAGCGGCTCGTACTGTACCGTGGTCTCTGTGTGTGGGTGCAGTGGGAGCTGATGCAACAGCAGACCTGTAAGTGTCTCAGGGCTTTCTGACTCTTGTGCCATTATAGAAAAGGCAGATTTTAAGAATGAAATTACTGCAACTTCCCAGCCTCAGCAGTAGAGCTGCTAAAATGTGTGTGTTGTTTTTGTGTTAACCCTGCACAGTTTGCTCCTGCATGCACATTAATCCCAGCACAGCTTGTGTTGTAGTACATGTTTCATAGGATGCTGGGATGGTGAGTCTGTGTGCGGTGGTATCTCACCCTGTCTCCTGTAGTTTTAGACGTGGTGGGTGAGGACGACTGATTCATGGCAGTTATGGGTCTTTGTATGTGGATCAGCCAGAGCCGGTGTGATTGGTCTGATCCTTATCCATGCATCAAGGTTTAATGAGTCTCAGACATTTTGCATGAAAAATCTGCTGGGACAGAACAAACTCTGCCCTCAGCCCGGGTCCGTAATCCAACATGACTGTGGGCTGAAGTCTGTGCCTGTAGACGTCGCCTCAGCATGTTGTTTCTTCACACTGGACATCAACTGTTAAATTTAAGACCAGTGAAGTTTCTGTTTCCATCTTCTTTTATAATGCAGACCCAACGCTGTGTGTGTGTGTGTGTGTGTGTGTGTGTGTGTGTCACAGCCTGATATTAACACACACACACACACACACTGTAGTGTGTTCTGATTCAGTCCTGCTGCCTGTGATACTCACTACACACCACATGTGGATTTATCCGCTGCTGAAAATAGAAAGACCCGTTCACTCCTGATTGTTTGACTGAAACCACAGTGAGACTTTTTAAAATGAAACTTCTATTTCTGACAACGTGCACGTCTTCAGTTTAACCACTGGGTGGTTGGTTACTGAACGGGTTTAATGGGCAAAATCAACTAGTCATTGAAAACTGTTTCTGTGAATTTAGGAAACAGACGAGGAATTTCCTCTTTTTCCTTTTCCTCTTTTTTAAAAATGTTTATTTTTCTATCTCTGTACCTACTCTGTTTTTTTTTTTAAGAAAGGATATGTGTGTGTGTGTGTGTGTGTGTGTGTGTGTGTGTGTGTGTGGGTGTGTGTGTGGGTGGGTGGGTGTGTACAGCACAGTATACACGTATGTATATGTATATATATATAAATTGGCTTTTCTTTAAGCTCTTGTTTACCTTTTCTCCAGCAAAACACAGATTATTTTGTTCTTGGGTTTTGTGGACCCTGACCAACATCTAGAGTGCTCCTGGGGAACTCTGGGAAACCACAGGTATTTTCAGTGAGCAGACTTTTGGATTGTCGTCGTTTTCTTTGGCAGAGTGAACATGAGAACAGCTGAGAGTCATTGTTCAGTGTCTGTCTTTAGTGAGGGGACATTTCATTAGACCAGGGCACAGTGTCACATGGTGGCAAACTCAAATAATCCACCGTGGCTTCTGAAATTGAAAAGTTCCCTCCTCTTGTTTAAATAATAGACCTACACACAGGCTCCTCCAACAAAAGAAAGGTTCCCACCTAAATAGACTTTATGCTGCAAGTACGTACCTCAAATTACATCTGTTCTCTGTTTTTCTGCTGTTCTTTTCTTTGTACATGTTGAAATGAGTGAACCCAGTTTGTGGGTTCACTCATTACAATTTGTAAACACAGACTGACACCCTGTCACATGACTGCACCAGGACGTTCAGAGGGTAAGGTCAAGGGATAGAGCTGTAGAAGGAACTTTTAAAGGTTTTGTTAAACCTGCGTGGACACAGGGTCTTGTGGGACAAAGTTGGAAACCAGCCCTGTTGAATCTGTGTTGCAGGAAACACGAAACATGCAGGGAAGGACGGTTCTCTTCATCCTCATCATAGCAGCATGTTCTTACAGCACTGCTGCTCAGATAGCAGGTGGGCTGTGTTCTTTCTTACAGTAAATACAGTCAAAGCTCGTTCACAGCTGGAGCGGCTTTATTTGAAATCATCATTCATTATTTCACCGCAGTTACTGGGCTTTAACTGTTTTAGTTATTTTGGGACATGCAGCTCTGACCCTGTTCTTCCTCTGTCCAGCATGTGAAAATGCCACTCTGGCTGACATCGTCTTCCTTGTCCACGGCTCCTCCAGCACTGAGAACTTTCAGGAGGTGCAGAAGTTTGTCAGTAACATCATCAAGAACCTGGACATCGGCCCCAACAAAGTCCAGATCGGTTTGATGCAGTACACTGACGGACCTCACCAGGAGTTCCTGCTGAAGGATCACATTAACAGGAAGGCCCTGCTGGGTGCTGTGGGAAAAGTTACCCAACGAGATGGGGGGAGAGAAACTGGCAAGGCCATCGACTTTCTCCTTAAAGAGTCCTTCTCCAAAGAGGCGGGGAGCCGAGGCAGCAAGCGGGTGCCTCAGATCGTTGTGATCCTCACAGACAGGAATTCAACAGACGGTGTGACTGAACCTGTCCGGCGCCTGAGGCAACATGGAGTCGTCGTGTTTGCCATCGGGGTGGGGGACATCAAACAGGAGGAGCTGGAGTCCATTGCCAATTGGCCCCCAAAGCACTTCCTTTTGACTGCTGGCAGCTACCAGTCTCTGAAGGGTCTGACGGAGGAGGTGTTGGAGAGAGTTTGCATCTCCATGGAGGCTCAGCGGCGAGGTAAGGCCAAGGATTGGACCAATCATGACAGCTGTGTGTTGATCATGTTAGGCTTGTTTGACTCTTAACCACTGACTGATCATTACACCCTGGAGTTTACTGCTGCTCTGAGCTGCAGGACCAATGGACAGGTGTATTTAAAGAAAAACTACATTAGTACTGTACTATAATGGAATAAAACGTGATGAATGTTTTGTCTTTCAGCTTTGGCCGACAAATTTGCAGATATTTTCTACTTGGTGGACAATAGCTTAACTTCAAAGCAGTTGTCAGACTTCAAGGCAGATCTTACCGATATGATAAATCAGCTGGACTTCAGTGCGTCTGCCTACCGGCTCGGCTTGGCTCAGTATGGTGAAGACGTCAAGGTTGAGTTCTTCCTCAATTCTTTTCAAACCAAACAAGAAATGCTCAGCGGTGTCCAGCGTTTCCGCCTGAAACTACAATCTGACCAACCCCGTAGACTGGGCAAAGCCCTGCATTACGCCCGCACCAACTTTTTTGTCAGTGAGGCGGGGGGCCGTGCAGAACAGGGTTCCCGACAGTCCCTGGTTGTTGTGAGTAAAAAAAAGTCTGAAGATCTTGTGTCTAGGGAGGCTCAGGAGATGGAGGCAGCAGGAATAACTGTGGTGGGCATGAGTGCAGGTGCATCAAGAGATGAACTACACCGTTTCGCCAGTGAAGGGTTTGCATTTGACTCTGTCAAGATGACTGGTTTGAAGGATTTCTTCACAACTGAACAAAGGGAGACCATTACTGAAGGTGAGTAGGTTCAGTAGTTACTATAGAGTCAGCTGAATAACAATTGTTTCGTGTTCGTGGTAAGAAACATATTTTACAAAGATTTTATTCATAAATAATTTTAAAAATACTTGTAAAAATTACTCTGCTAGAGTTTTGCTTCCTGGCCTCAGGTTTGTTGTCCCCCTCTTCTGTGAAGACCAGCATATGTGTTTGTTGACCCTTTGTCTGACAGTTTCTTCTGTAGTTCTGCTCCATTAATTCATTAGACGTTAGTAAGATGTGATGTGATTAATGCAATAGGCCATGACAGCAAACAGTAGTCAGGATCCCTTCACTTCATATTATAGAAGTCCTTTATGTCATAGACTCAGACTTTGGATTCAAACGGTGAAGAGCTGAGCTCAGTGGCCACAGTGAAGCTGGAAGTTACACCTCTTAAATATATCACTGTTATTTTCTTCCACAATGAAACGACAATTAATCATTTTAATGTTCAGTAAAAAGAAATTTCCTACATATTTTTCCAATATTGGAAGAACATAAAACGTTGGTCGTGGTTTTTGTTCACACAGATCAACTGGGAAGAGAGAGACCTTTTTATTGAAAGGAATTTGAAACATTTCATGGTGTAATATGTTTCTGTTTAATCCTGTTATGGAAATGAAAAAGACATTTTTGAGATTGTATGTTTTGTCTGATGTCTTTAGGTGGGTAAGTAGCAAATGGCTCACTTGAACTAATTACGCTCTTTTCACAGAATGCAAAAGAGCCAAGAAGACTGACATCGTGTTCATTGTTGATGAGTCCGGAAGCATTGGAACCACCAGGTTCCAGTTAGTGCGATCTTTTCTGCACTCAACTGTGAGCAGCCTGGATGTCAGTCCACCCAGATTCCGCGTAGGCATCGTTACATACAACAGCCTTCCCACAGCACAGGTCTACCTCAACACGTTCAATAACAAGGACGATGTCCTGCAGTTCATCAACATGTTGCCCTACAGTGGAGGTGGCACTAACACTGGACATGCCCTTAACTTCACTCGGGAACAGATCTTCACTGAGAATAAAGGCAGCAGGAAAGACTCCCTGAAGGTGGCCGTGGTGGTGACAGATGGTCAATCCCAGGATGATGTAGGCAGAGCGGCAATCGCTCTTCGTCAGATGGGTGTCACCATTTACGCTGTAGGAATCAAAGATGCCAACAAAACTGAACTGGTTAACATTGCATCTTATCCCCCCGACAGTCATGTCTTTACTGTGGACAGTTTCTCCAAATTGAGACCCCTGAGGAAGAACCTGCAGAGGGTCATGTGCACCCACCTCCTTCACACAGCATTCACAGCCAGTGTAGACGACTCACACATCCAAAAAGGTTTGAGTCTTGTTTTTCTTGTTGTTTCTGATACTTGGACAATCCCAGTTTGTATCAGTATCAAGATATTTGGCTGCAAGTAGACACTAAAGATGAACATGGCCATTGTGCAGCAATAAGTAATTCTGATGGAAGGATAAAAAGTTTGGGTTCCCAAAATGAGCTTGAGTGCAAATTGTACTTAGTCTTACAACAATAGTTTGCCCACAGAAACCATGTTTGTTTGTACTTGGTGTCTGTTGAGCAGCTGTTTAAATTGCTAACTAACTAACCAACTAACTTGTTGTTGCTCTTCCTCTCCAGCGTGTGGACAAAAGGACAGAGCAGACATCTTCTTCCTCATAGATGACTCAGGAAGCATCACAAACACAGACTTTCCTGAAATGCAGAATTTCATTATAGAGTCTATCCAACACTTCCCTATTGGGCCACAACATGTTCGCATTGGGCTAGTGAAATACTCGGATTCACCAACTTTGCTATTTGACGTGACACAGTGCTCAGATGTAGAAACTGTGAAGACAGCAGTGAAAAATATTTGGCACGCTGGAGGTGGGACAGAGACAGGAAGAGCTCTGTCATTCATGGATCCTCTCTTTAAGAACGCAAGGGCCCGTCGTGGGGACAAGGTCCCAGACTACCTGATAGTCATCACAGATGGAGAATCCACTGATCCAGTCAAAGCCCCTGCAGAACAACTGAGAAAAATGGGTGTTGTCATTTATGCCATCGGGGTGAAAGATTCAAATGAGACTCAGCTGCTAGAAATTACCGATGACTCCAAGAGGATGATCTCTGTCACTAATTTTGATGCCCTGAGGTCCATTAACAGTAGCATCATGACAGATATCTGTTCTCCAGAAGGTAAGGGAAACTTGACCATTCAGCTCAAAAACATGAACAAAAAACTTCTCGTTCCCTGCTGAGAAGAGTTTCATTAGCAGAAATTATATAAATTTATAGCAAGGAACCAAAGCTTCTGTGTGGGTTAGGCTGAATTCATGATTCTGAATGAGCTTCACTGCTTCGGAAAGGGTCTGGAAGGTTTAGATTCAGAAGTTCATCAGCTCTTCATGCTGCGTATAGGGTGGAGGTGTAGTGGCCAGACTAAGCCACAGAATTAGAGCAGGGGGAGGTTTATTACCTTAGAGACATCCAGTGACTGGGCTTTCAGGCAAGAGCAGGAAGGAAAGGACGAGCAGCACGCTAACTTTTCTGTGTCCTGTGTCCACAGCTTGCAAAGACGTCCCACTGGACGTCATTTTCTTAACAGACAGCTCTGAGAGCATCTCTGAGGAAGACTACCAGAAAATGAAAGATTTCATGAAATCTGTCGTCAACAAGTCTATCATTGGACAGAACGATGTGCACGTTGGTGTCATGCAGTTCAGCAGCAACAATAAACTGGAGTTCCCCCTGAACCGCTACTACAACAAGCAGAAAATATTAGAAGCCATCGATTCTATGCAGCAGATGAATGAAGGTACTCACACTGGCCAAGCCATCACAGAGGTGTCAAAGTATTTTGATAAAGAAAGAGGAGGGCGACGTGGCCTGGGGCAGAGGCTGGTGGTGATAACAGATGGGAAGGCCCAAGACGAGGTGAAAGGCCCTTCTGAGGCTCTGAGGGCCAAGGGAGTGGTGATCTACGCCATTGGTGTGCACAAAGCCAACAACACTCAGCTGCTGGATATCAGCGGCTCAGCGGACAGGCGCTTTTATGAGGGCAGTTTTGAGTCAATGAAACACCTGGACAGACAGCTGGCCTTGAAGCTCTGTGACGAAGGTAAGAGCAGGACAATCCTGAGTTATTAGCTTCCTTTGTTTTCCTGCAAATTCAGTTTGGAAGGTCTTTGATTGTGACGTTGAACTGTTGTATCAAAGGTTTGAGCAGCCCTGGGCAGAGCCCACATTTTAAATTAAATACAACTAATAAAAGATGTTTCTATTTATTTTATGAATGTGATATATAGGCAGTTATGAAGACTAATTGTGACTTGCAAAACTTTGGGCACCCTACTACATTAGTGCTTAGTAGGCCCTCCCTTGTCCCCTTAGTAGGGTAGCCTGGTTTGAGCTCTCTCTTAACTAGTAATCCATAAGGACATGTACCATACCCATTCATTACAGTACAAATAACACTGGAAAACTATAATACTGGAAAACTGGATACGAGATACTGGAAACCCACAAACTTTAAAGAGTATTCTACAACCACCTGACATATTTACCACCCACATACACTTACTGGCACTCTGTAATAAATTCATTGACTTCTTTAATTCTAAAATCTCAAACATTCATCACCAGCTGCCTTCCTACTGCAATTCATCACACTGCTTACTCTGTGCACCTCCCACAGCAACAACTACTATATCTACATTTTCCAACTTCCAACAGTGGCTGAAATATCTTCTCTTATATCTATAATAACAATAATAACAAACAATCTTCTCATGGCAGCTGACTCTTACCATACTCATCATCCTTGATCTCACAGCATCTTTTGACACTATCTCCCACCATATCCTCCTCAACCGTCTAATATCCATTGGCATCCATAACACAGCACTTTCCTGGTTTACCTCACCGACCGTTCTAACAGTGGCGTGCCCCAGGGCTCTGTCCTTGGGCCACTCTTATTTATCATTTACCTACTTCCACTTGGCAATATTTTCAGAAAATACAGGTAACCCTTCCTTTTACAGTCCTCTAAATTACTGAAATTGTACTTGGTAAATAAAGGGAAACTAAGAAAAACCCATCAACTCAGATAAGTTGATAATGTCTATGGTAGCTTTTCTGCCAGGGCCGAGTGAAGCTGTCAATCTCCCAGACACTTTTCCTCCTCTTTTCTTCTCTCCCAATGTTTAAAATCAAACTCTCCAGTTGACAAAGTCTGAGAAAGGTTTACTATGCACTTGCAACAGTAACACATAACCCTGAGTGATCCCCGGGCACCACTGACTATTGTTCTTTGTTCTGAGTCTTACATACCAAGTTGGAGCCCTTTGGGAGAAAGTGGCCACTTTGGAGCTGTTCAATGATCTCTTACAGCATAAAATCCCTTATCGCAGACATACTACTCACTCTATCAACAAATACATTCACTTATGTCGCTTTCTTAGGTCCATCTTATAGTAAAAGAATTATTTGGCTACTTGATTTAGTAAGTGTGAAATTAAGGGTAAAGTGGGGTTTTGGCACCAATATGAGTGCTGGCTTGCTGACTATGACTATGCACCGGCTGCAGGGCCTTGGCCTGCACAGTGGGAGCAACAGTGGGTCTTTTCTCACTCATGTGTATTTGGTGAAATTAAAACAAACTAAAATAACATAACATACACATACATATATATATATATATATATATGTATGAGATCAGCTATATAAAATTAAAAAGGAGACTTTAAAAATGAATAAGGTTACACATTAAATACATATATTTCAGACTTGCATTTTGACCAATATCCCACACTACCGGTTCATCTCTGCACTGAATTTAAAATAGTGCTCCTCACCTTCAAAGTGCTCCATAATCTGGTACCCCCTTACCTCTCAGATCTCCTGAACCCATACACACCCTCCCGTACACTCTGCTCCTCCTTGGCCCCTCTCCTCTTCACTCCACCAGCCTGTTTATCCACCATGGGGCTCAGAGCCTTCAGCCGATCAGCCCCTCGACTCTGGAACACACTCTCACTAGAAATCTGTTCATTTGACTCCATCTCCATATTCAGGTGTCATTTAAAAACCCATATTTTTCTAACTCGCCTACCCCACATAACTAATGTCTTGTATTAGCTCAACCAGACCACACCACCATAAACATCTCCCCTATTTTTTTCATTGCTTTCACTTATGTAAGTGTAAATCTTATTTAAGTTAATCTTGTAACTTGTTTTTTTGTTTTTATTGCATTCTGTTTTCTCTTTGGTATGGTGACCTTGAGCGTTTTTGAAAGGCGCCAATAAATAAAATGTATTATTATTATTTTTAACTACAGGATTAACTGCAGCACAGACATAAGGCAGCTCAGTCTTTGTGACATATTTTGTTCAGAAGATAAAGTTGATTTTATCTACAGTATCTAACTTGATTTAACTGCAATTGAAGCCTTTCCTGAAATATCTGAGACTTTTTTTTTTTTTTTTTGTTATGAGAACTAATCATTTTCTTTCATCCACCAGAATGTAAGACACAAAAAGCTGACATCATTTTCCTGGTGGACGGCTCTGGAAGCATAGATAGGACTGAGTTTGAAAGCATGCAGACGTTTATGAGGTCACTAGTGGAGAAAACCACAGTTGGCGAAACCCATACTCAGTTTGGGGTCATTCTCTACGCCAATAATGCCAGAGCTGCTTTTACTCTAAATACCTACAACTCCAAACAACAAATTCTTAGCGCAATTAACGACACAAAGGCCCTAGGAGGAGGCACCTACACAAGCTGGGCCTTGAAATACTCTGTACAGTTCTTCAGCACTACAAATGGTGGCCGAATACAGGTGCCTCAGATACTGATGGTGATCACGGATGGGGATGCCACTGACCATCATGACCTAAAGGCGTCATCTGATGAGTTGCGACAGAAGGGGGTCACCGTCTTCAGTATTGGAGTGAAGGAGGCCAAAGAAGAACAGCTGGTCACCATGGCTGGTGGTGATTCATCCAAAGTTTTCTATGTGGACAACTTTAAGGGCTTATCAACTCTGTACAAGAACATTTCTGATGTTCTCTGCAATTCCACTAAGCCAGGTAAGAGGTGTTGTTCTAAGTCTTCACTGTTCCTGCCAAAAAGCTGCTGCAAGATTTAACATGTCAAGATGTTAAATACATAACTTACACAGGCTCAGAGGTATCGGACCATGCTGACAGCTACACGTTTTATGGTTTTCTTTCATCAGTTTCAAAAAAGCAATGAATTGATGAGTAAAACGTCCCTCCCAGTATGGAGTCCATTCTCAGATGTTCCACCCTCCTTTATGGAGATCAGCACACTTTCTGCCCATCCTTTTGTAGCAGCAAGGATTTAAATTTGTTTGATAATGACAGTACTATATTGTAATGTTATCCTGTAAAGGGAAACAAAACCTTATGGAAATAACAACAACCTGGACCCTTTGTCCTGATGGCGTAAACACTGGGAGCTGAATCTAAACAGTGTTCAAGTTTGGGCAGCTTATTAACACATGAAATACAGACTACAAGAGGTGCATGTTAGTCACGATGGTCATGAGTAGATCACACAGGTCAAAAGATATTTCCAGACTCTATTGGCTTCAATCCCACTGAACCAAGAAGAATAACTGGTGCAGAAAAGATTAAAGCATCACCGTCAGTTTCCAGTAAACACAGGGTCAGAGACACTCTTAATGGTCTGAGAACCTCTTCCAACATGATCAGTACTCGTCAATAGCGGAGAAAGAACAGACCTTTACATGCAGTAAGTCAGACATAGATAGATCAGAGAACATGGCGTTGGACTAATGTCTTTCTCCGGCTTTGCTTTGGCAGTGTGTAAGGACATGAAGGCCGACCTGGTCTTCCTACTCGATCAGTCGAGCAGCATCCACCCAGACGATTACAACATCATGAAAGACTTCACGAAAAACGTAGTGAATAGCTTTGAAGTTAGTAAGGAGTTTGTGCAAATTGGACTGGCACGGTTCAGTGATGATCATCATCATGAGTTTTACCTCAAGGATTACTCCAAAAAGAAGGATGTGTTAGACCACATCAACAAAATAGAATACCATGGTGGAAACACCTACATTGGGAAGTCCTTAAGTTACATTAAGGACTACTTCCAGCCATCGTTGGGTGCCCGTAGTGGGGTCTTCCAGAATCTGGTGGTGATCACAGATGGAGATTCTCATGATGACGTGGAAGATGCAGCCGACCAAATCAGGGCTCTTGGAGTTGAGGTGATCACCATCGCCATTGGAGACGTCCATGACCTACAGCTCCTGCAGATCACCGGCACCCCAGAGAAACTGTTCACTGTGCAGAACTTTAAAAGCCTGGCAAATATCAAGCAGAGGGTGGTTGAGACCATCTGTAAAACCCCAGAAGATTCGAAAGATCGCCCTGGTGAGTTGGAAAGTGTGACTTTGATTCTTTGTTTTGTTTTCCTTCCCACCATTTTATCTCAAACCTTTTCCTTTCCTGCAGCTTGTACCATTGACATCGCCATGGGATTTGATATTTCTAAAAGAACCGGAGCTCTTGGGGAGATGCTGGTCAGTGGCCACACCAAGCTCCAGACCTTCCTGCCAGACATTGCACATTATGTCTCCTCGGTAAAAGGTCTGTGCTGTGTCAGCCCTGAACCAGTCAAGACCAACATCGGGTATCGAGTGGTGAGTCGTGACGGACGCTCTCTGTACGACTTTAACTTTGAGGGCTACAGTGAGGACGTGGTGAGGAAAGTCATGACCTCCAATTTGGCAGAGCCCACTTATTTCAACACCGCCCTGCTGAAGTCCTTCGAGCAGAAGTTTAAAGCCGAGTCCAAAGCAGGTGTGAAGGTGAGTCGGAGACATCATCCACACATACATCCACAAAACCAAGTGTCATTTCACTGTGTCGTCATCCCAGTCCATGCTCATTAGTTTTTTGTTGAAAGAAGCTTTGGATTTCCACCTGATCAGGCATTTAGGAGGTTTCAGAGATTTTAGAGATTGTAGTCCTGTGTTTGTAGGTAGAAGTTCCAGCTACTGTTTCCATGATTTTCACTCTGGTCAGGAATAAAGAAACACTCTCATGCTAGTTTTCTGCAGCTGATCACACTGAAGGCCTGACTGTGTGGGGAAAATGACTCTTCAGATATTTCAGATATTTGTTTAAAGATTCTGGATCCAATTGGGCCTTTTCGTGATACCAAAAGCACAAATCTAGTGTCAGTGTGAGAGTCAACCAACCACAGCCTAAACAAGTCAGGGGTGACCAGGTCATTAAACAGGAGAGGTGTCAGGATTAACCACAGTGAGGGAATTAAAATGAGCCAGTCTGTAATATCTTTAAACCTTCTGGAAACGGAAGAACATGATGCTGCGATGCTCTTGTTCTGTTTGCTGAGGTTTTTATTTCTTTATTTGCAGACTTGTCAAAATAAGGAGTTGAGCTAGTTTTCTGTCCAGACTTCAGTTTAACATGTGACTGGTCCATCAGGTGCTGGTGATCTTCTCAGACGGACTCGATGAGGACACGATGAAACTGGAGCAGGAATCGGAGATGCTGCAACGGTCTGGTAAAAACCTACAGGGCGAGAGTGTTTTTTCCAGTGTTGTTCTGAGTTGGATTGATCCTGCTCTTCAATAATGTCTTTGTTGGAGTCGCGTCAAAACTCAGCTAATTATTGTTTTCTCTTCTTCTGCTTCGATGTCTGAAAATGGGATTTTTCTTGTACTTGCCTCCTTATCAATCCATAATTTGCTGGTTGCTTGGATTTGCTCTGACACGGAGGTTTGAAAAAGCATCAGGTTTCCATCAGAGACATGCTTGGGTCAACACTGATCTCAGTCCTGCAATTTGCTCTTACCTAACTGAGTTTTGTTTTTGATATGTTTGGAGTGCATCATGGCACTGTGCTTGTAGAGGAACGCTATGTGAGCTCTGCTAAGGCAGTGAGCCTGCAGTCAGTTGTCTTGGATATTTGTGTGTAGGCATCAGCGCTCTGATAACTGTGGCCCTGGAAGGAGCTCACGACCCTGACCAGCTGCAGATGGTGGAGTTTGGCCGCGGATTCGAATACTGGCTTCCTCTGAAGATCAGCATGCCAAATGTTGGCAGCACTATGCTCAAACAGATTGTAAGTCATTCATGTTACTCATCATCGCCTCTGTCCACTTCAGAGACACTAGTTAGTTCTTCAGTCAGTCTGCCTGTTCTGCATGACCAATCAAGACCACATGCATATGCAGGTACAAGACTCAGGCTGGATGGTGTTAGATTATATTGATGCGTGTAGGATGGAAATCGTAATGCGCCCAGTAGGGAACCTGGCTTTGAGTGTTTTGAGACTGTCAATTGTAGTGGCATCAGTCTTTCATCACTGTGGTCTAAAACCTGTCCTTTAGGCCTTAGGTCTCAGAAAGAGTTTTGTTTGTGTGTGAAATAAATCTCTCAGTATTGGTTTATTTCTTTTATTGTGGACCGTTTAAAATTATTAAAACGTAAAAAGAGTCAAGAACCAGTACTATCCAAAATGACAAAACTACACTTTCCAAACTCTTTTTTACATGTTGTCAGCAGGGACCTTCAGTGCAGCCGCTTTGCTTTATGATAGTTTTCTCTCTCTGCAGCACACGGTGGCAGAAAGGATGTGTTGCAATGTCGCGTGCAAATGCTCTGGACACGAAGGCCCCCGGGGCTCTTCAGGATCACTGGGGACAAAGGTGAATGCACACGTCTAAACTTCATACATGGTGATAAGAACATTTGGGAAATATGTCAAAAGTAATGAGGAGGCTGGTTTGGGCTGCAAGCAAACATGAAGAAACACATCAACAGCTGAGCTTCTTCCACGTTGACCTGCAGCTGAAGCTGAACAGCTATAAATCAGCCCACCTTACTTGGGTTCTTCTCATGTTTCCTTCACTGTGTGTTTTGGAAATAGGGTGCGACTGGACAGAAGGGCCAGCATGGCTTCCACGGAGAGGAGGGAGTCATCGTAAGCGCTTCTTCATTCACTTTATACCAGTTTGATGGGACGAACGGTGAAGACTGGTCACCTTTTGTAGCTGAAAACACAATCACTTTCAGAGATGGATCAAATTCAGTTTAACACCATCTAGTCCTTCTTTTTTTGGTTGACATTAATAAAAAAAACAGTAATCCACCAACTTTGCTTCAGATTTGTAGTAAAGTTCTAGTCTGCTGCAGAAACCACAGGAGCACATGAGTATTTAGTCAGTCTGCTGGGTCACTGCCTGATTTGTTTGCTTGTTGAAGGGTGAGCGAGGAGCTCCTGGACCAGATGGACTACAGGGCATCCAGGGCTGTCGTGGAGTCCATGGATTGAAGGTACAGCACAGTCATTCATCCACCATCTCATGTTTTTATCAATAGTGAAGCGCAAAACACAAGCACTTTGAGTGTATCAGGCAAAAGGAAACGTGACAAATCATTTCGGAGAGCGAGAAGGTCACTTATGATCGCGAGGCTGAATGAAATGCTGTCAGGTGTGTAAACCCTGCTGTTTGTGTCTGCAGGGCTATCGAGGCGTCTCAGGCGACAGGGTGAGTGTCTCGCTTTCTTCTTGACTAACAAAGAAAAGCAGAGAGATGTCACAGCTGATTGTCTTCCAACGCTGCAGGGTGAGAGCGGAGAGGACGGACTGGACGGCATCAACGGAGAGCAGGTACCAGAGTCAACATCCACATATCGCCACATAAATCACAATCAGCTGCTCCCTCTCCACAGCACTATCAGAGTTTTAATGATTTTACTTTGCTTCTTTTAAATCATCAGAAGTGAACAGCTGCAGCAGCTTTTTATTGATTCTCACAGCTGATTCATTTCCTGTCCACTGAGCAGTTCATTAATCACCTGATGGTCTCAGCTCTGATCTTAGGGAGTTTAGTTCAAAATCTCTGGAATATTAATCACTCATCAGATTTAACTGAGTGTTCAAACAGGCCTGTGTGCGTCAGAATGAATGAACAGTGTTTTTCATGTTTCTGAACGCTGAGGAAATGATCCTGTGCTGTGGAAACCTTTGCAGATAAATATAATGTGTTTGCTTTGTGGTTCGTGTTTGCAGGGAGTGACGGGACTAGGTGGAGCACGAGGAGAGATGGGAAACCCAGGAAAGCCAGTAAAGGAGAACTTTTGATCTTATCGCTCATGTCCCTGCACGATGGTTCTCAGCCTGCGATTGTATTGCCTCATGTTTAAGGCCAGAAACACATTTCCCTCCTCTGCTCTAATAATAATAAACTTGATTTATCCTAAAAGCATTATAATGAATTAATATGCTCTTAAAAATGAACTTCAGTATCAGTATTTTGTCCTGGCATTAGGATTCCCTGGAGTAAAGTTTAGAATCTAATTCTTCATGGTTCTGTGTGGAGGAAAGTGTAATGCCTCTTTATATCTATCACTGTGAAGCTCAGAGTTGTTGCTGGTTGGCTGACAGGTCTACCTGTTGTTCTCAGGGTATCCCAGGTACCAGAGGGGAGGCCGGGCTGAAAGGAGACCGCGGTCTGAGAGGGGACCCGGTGAGTGGTGACGTTTAACTGGCTAATTAACTACAAGACTACCTGGATTTCCCTCTGGGATGATGAAAGTTTAAAAAATGAGATGAATTAAGTAAAAATGGTTTTCGCCCCATCCATCTGCAGACATGTGATACTGTCACCATCTTTGAAATCAACATCAATAATTAATGCAAATGTAGCACCAGCTCTGTTAGAAACAACTGGAACCCCAGAAAACTGAACAGCCAAACTGACTGTGCGTCTGTTCTGTCTGTTAGGGTGAAACGGGCATCGACAACAACATCCCAGGACCCAAAGGAGACAACGGCAACACAGGTTTTCAGGTAAGAAACACCACAGCACATTTATCCAGGCTGAGTCTCCGGAGCAACAGGAAGAGTAAGACGTTATGTCAGAATCAGGCGGCCAGGCTCAGTCAAACATAGAAACACTGAGTGATGAAAAGGTCAAAGACTTTTAGTTTAGTGCAGGAATCAGACCTCAGAGCTTCAGGCTCAAGGGCAACATCTCAGACTGGTCTTTGTAGAACTTACCACTCTGAGTCCATTTGGACCCAGGATGTTGCACACTAGCAGTTGCAGTGCAGCCTTAGCCTGAGTGTGCGAGAACTGAAGCGTTTCCAACTCAGCTGAACTCCAAATAGCATGACTTCTGATTATTACCCTTATCGTTGTTTACACACAATGAACCTTCTCAGAACTTTAGAAAACAACATCCAAGACCACCAGGTGCAATAATATACAAGTCTACACCCAGAGCTGGAAATGGCAAAGCAGCACAAACGTCTCTGTTAGAGCAGTAAAACAAATAATCAGGTTTACTGAGGGTCTGTTGAAACTCCACAGGGAGAACCCGGAGAGGACGGGCAGCCAGGTGACGATGGAGTCGACGGAAACCCGGTGAGATTGTTTTTCTTTTCAGATCTACATCAGCTTTTGTCAGCACGGGTGCTGCAGCAGAACAAAACATAGATGTACATGTATGTACACACTGTATGCATGTACTGTATGTAGCTGTGATCTAAGGTTAGAAAGTCACAGTATTTGTGTTTTAGTTTAATGTAGTACTTTTACTACATTGGGTTAATGCTGGATGAAATGTATCAAGTCCACTAAAATATATAACAAGTCATTTTGTATTTTTCCCTGCTGATTCAAATTGAAAACACTGGAGATTCTGTGCATGTTGCGACCGTCATTGTACCAGGTGACGAGGTAGCAAAGTGTTCCGGTCAGGGGCTGAGTCATAATTGGACTGGGCTCATGTTTTCTTTGGAAGGAGACAGGCAGCAGTCGGGTGGGGAGGTTTCACCTTCCTATGTAGTAAAAACTGCTGTTACACAGATACACACTCACAGGTTGAATTGTTATCTAGGTTTGTTTAGCTCAGTCTCCATCTGGTTGTTTCTGTAAACGTAAGTACCAAGGTAACGTCCTGTACCTTGAGCAGTTCCCGTCCCTCTTTCCACGGAGCTTAATGTCTGGCCATCCTCTTGTGTGTGGCCACACCATAAATTGCAAAGGGAGTCCGAAGGTTTCACTGGTGAGACTCGGAGCAGTTTGTGTAACAACTTGCATTTGGCAGAAACCTTTCCCACTGGTTTGTGTTGCAAACAGAAATAATGTGTGATTCCACTTTTGGCCATCAGCTGCGTTTCCTACACAGTGTCATGTGCTAGTTTTCTCATTTCTCATTTATTTTCTCAAAATCTCCAAGAAGGTCATCTGGGTATTCACACCAGAACGTTCATGCTTTCATGGATATTTGCACCTTCGGCACCTTTGCCTTCATTTGAGGATTTGTATGATAGGTTGGACTCTAAGGAGGGAGAGGTGGATTTGTACAGGTTGGCGAGGCAGAGAGACAGAGATGGGAAGGATGTGCAGCAGGTTAGGGTGATCAAGGACAGGGATGGAAATGTGTTGACAGGTGCCACAAGTGTGATGGAAAGATGGAAGGAATACTTTGAAGAGCTGATGAATGAGGAAAATGTCAGAGAGCACAGAGTAGAAGAGGTGACTGTTGTGGAGCAGGAAGTAGCAAAGATCAGTAAGGAAGAAGTGAGGAAGGCGTTGAAGAGGATGAAGAGTGGAAAAGCAGTTGGTCCTGACATACCTGTGGAGGTGTGGAAGTGTTTAGGAGAGGTGGCAGTAGAGTTTTTGACTGGGCTGACAACTTTGACTGGAGTGAGAGGCTGCCTGAGGAATGGAGGAGAAGTGTACTGGTGCCCATCTTTAAGAACAAGGGAGACGTGCAGAGTTGTGGAAACCACAGAGGAATAAAGCTGATGAGTCACACAATGAAGTTATGGGAAAGAGTAGTGGAGGCTAGGCTGAGGTCAGAAGTGAGCATGTGTGAGCAGCAGTATGGTTTCATGACAAGAAAGAGAACCACAGATGTGGATGTTTTGGAGCGAAAGCCAGATTGAGATGTTTTGGACATGTTCAGAGGAGGGACAGTGAATACATTGGTAAAAGGATGCTGAGGTTAGAGCTGCCAGGAAGGAGGCCTAGAGGAAGACCAAAGAGGAGGTTCTTGGATGTAGTGAAGGAGGACATGAGGATAGTTGGTGTGGGTGAGGAGGATACAGAGGATAGGGTTAAATGGAGGCAGATGATTGGCTGTGGAGACCCCTGAAGGGAGCAGCCGAGGAGGAGAAGAAGAAATCCCACTTCCTGAATCATGTGTGTCGCTAAATTACTACCCCTCTTTCAGACACTGTAATTAGTTCCACTTCTGTCCAAGATCAGCCCATGGCCTTAGAGTTGACCCAGTGTTTGCTTAGTGTCAGAGTGACCTTTGATGGGGCCGAATATGTTCAGGACCACTGGTTCACATTGGTTGACAGGTGACATCAGACCTTTAGTCTGACCTCAGGTCAGTAGGTTTCAGAGCGGCAGCAGGTTGCAGTCTTGTTGGATTTCTGGTAAAGTGTGTTTTTTTTAATTTTTTAAATTTTTAAATATTTTAAATTTAACACTTGGATCGTGCTTTGTTCGTTTAAATGTGTGACATGAATCAGCCAATTAGAATAAATGGAAGTTTTCAATTTGTATGTTTCTCTGACATGTAGGGTCCAGACGGGAGGAGAGGTCAGCCTGGTGAGAAGGTAGGAGGGGAAATCAAACGACACATGATGCTGTTGGAGGAGGTTTATGTATCTTATCATCAAGTGCTGAACTACACTTTTTTTGCAGGGTGCACCTGGACAACCTGGTGCTCCAGGACTCCCAGGCAGCCCAGGTGCTTCAGGTCCCCAGGTGAGCGATCAGACATTCTGTGTCCTCCAACACTGTGTGGAGTTCATTGTACTGCTTTCCTTTCCTCTGCAGATTACAGTAAAAAAAAAAGCTCATGCATACTTTGTATGTCTCCAGTTGGTCGGGGACTGGTGTTTGGGAACTGGATTTGGCTAGTGACCAGATTTCCTCAGAAATTCAGTGGAACTGCTCACTGAAATGGAAACCACTTGTTTCTAAGGACAAAACAAAACATGAAACACTGGTCTGACGCCAGTTCTGTTTCTTGTTTCTAAATCATCTGTGATCATTACATGTTTTTCCTCCCAGAGACTTGGAAATATGAAATGTGCTGGACACATTTCTCACACAGAGAGAGACACAACGTATTATTGAGGCAAACGTGGTATTTGTCCACCTCATGGTGGTACTGGATTGGTTGGTAGGATTAATCCTCTCCAGACCACTACGAGCCAAACACTAGAGACAGAAAGCAGCTGAGTCATGGTTAGAGAGGTCCGCTCTTCCTCTGCTCTCCTGAAAAACTAAACGTCACATGAGACACCTGATCTCCCCAGGTGGATTTCACCTGAGGAATGCAGGTTCCTCTGCCATGTGTCATTAAGTGGCTTTTTAGCCTTTCAGACCACAACAAAAAGAGACAGAAGTGCATGCTCTATTTAAAAGAATGGCTTCAGACTGAAACTGAAACACAAATTAGCTTCTAGACATTTCAATAAGTTTGTTTTCGCTGAAACATTTACTGTAAATTTAGACACTTTGCTCCACCAAAATGAGCAGAAGATCACCCTAACCCCAAACCCCAGTCTCCACATAGATCAAGGACCTGGTTTCTCTGAGTAACCTGGTTCCTTCAGTGCATGGGAACATACCGAATGATACTGAAATGTGATAGAACGTTTGTCTGTGTGGCTGTTATTTATCAGAACAGAAAATCCCAAACAGGAGGGACAGTCACCACCTAATTAACAGCTAATAATTTGATTTCAAATAAAATCAATTAACAGATAAATGTCCAGCATTTTCCTAAACCATATTGTCTTTGCAGGGACGCCAGGGGGCAAATGGTGAGCAGGGACCAAAAGGAGTGCCTGGCTTTCCTGGAACTCGGGTCAGTATTTTATTTATTAGGGCCTGAGCACCCACTGTTTCTGTAGGGATTTTAATTATTATTATTATTATTATTTGTCTCCCGCTGTCAAACGGGGCCATTTTTGAACTGGTTCCATTGGACAATTTACCGCACACATCTGTTACCATGGTGGCAGTCACAAATCTGAGCTATGAATCTGGTCCAGGGACTCCGTGTTGGTGAGTCTTGTGGTTGGCACGTAGTTTCAGCTACACAAACCAAACCTGGATGGTGTGTGGACCTCCCCAGTACGAACATTTTTTGTATGTACATTGCTCTAGCCACGCCCAACAGAAAGTGAGATATTTGAGATTTTGTGTTTCCACACACATTGGAATTGAAAATACTTCATGTCAACATATTGCAGATGGCTAATTTTAATCTGTTGAAATATGACGAACTAGCGTTACGATGAATTTACACATCTCGCCAAATAAACAGGAAATGTGTCATAAATTTAAAATGCATTCCCTGACAAACACCAAACTTCAGTGGTTACTGAGGATGACTATGATGATGTAGACACGTGTAACACGGCAGACTGAGATAGAGCCACCGTGTGGAAAGCTAGCAGTTAGTGCTTCCTGTGTCTAAAGACTGTGAAATCTGGCACACTCATTAGCTCTGTTCATGGACATCCCTGTTGACAGTGCAATATTAGGTGGCGACATAACAGGGCCTGGGGCACTGGAGGAGCTCGAGCCCGTTGTTGCCGCTTGCAGCTGTTTTATAATGTGGTTTCAGCATGAGAGACATCACCTGCACCAGCTGCCTGACTCTGAGCTGCCTCCAATTTCTCTTTTAAAGGTTTTGTGAAATACTGTTTTGTCCAAACATGTAGGCGTCCTTAAGGGGAGAGTTCACTTTGTTCCATCCAGCCTTCCGTGTGTGTCTCAGTGAACAACAGTGACCTTTCCTCTGTGTGAGCTGTGAGCTGAGCTCTTTGGGAAAAACCTGGACACCATGAGGACTAAAGCTTTCCTTAGTGATCAGCAGAAAATCCAATGCTCGTCCTTCACAGTTCGTCTTTCATCCACAGGAAGTTGGCCTTAAACGAACTACAGTGAACGGGACATTGGGATGCACTGAGTGCAATGGATCCTGGGTGTTGTAGGATTTTTCACCTTAGGAACTTTTGGGAATAAGACATCCTTTTTCTCCAGTCATAGGGCATTAACACCATTTAGGGCTGGATTGGATTAACTGATCTGTGGACTAGTAGGTTATTCTTTCAGGTTTGGACTGACCTGTACCCTAACTCTGTAGCATCACAGTTACTTAAAGTCTCATAATGTTTTGTGACGCCATCTTGAAGCCCAGGTCCAGAGTGGACTGGGATGACCTTCAGTGTGTAGCTGCTGAGATCTTTAAGCTCTGCAAGCACAGAAACATCAGAGCAGAACCACACAGGTCCTCGAGGGCATACTGGGAGCAAAACAAGAATGTGGTAATGATGTTTAAATTCAGGCCAACAGTCATTAAAATCCTTTTTACCGCCTGATTGGTTTTCCATCACTGCTAAACACCAAATGGGTTTTTAATTGTATGGCTCCATGTTTGTTTTTGCAGCACCACAGTTCAATCCATGTCCAGTAACCCGACGGCACAGAGCCAACACAGATTTTTATGGGCAGAACGAGCCAGTTACATGTATTATTCATGATAATGCACAAGTTTGATTAAAACTCCTAAACTTCATTCAGTTTCATCATATTTTTATCATTTTCTGACAACTCAGAGCTGCAGACTGAAGTGTGAAGAACATTTATAACAAACGAGCACTGATGTAGATGTTAAGAAATCCATTCGTGGTCTCTTTAAAGGCCTCATTGAGCTTCAAACGCAGGCTAAGTGTTTTCACCTGCTCTAAACAGAGACCCTGACCTCCAGGTTCAGTGTTTGTACAATGTGACCAACAGTTTGGTGGCCCGTTTCCCTCTAGGGTCAACCTGGACCAGCTGGAGACCCAGGACCAGCCGGAAGTCGTGGGGCTAACGGACAGAAGGTGTGTAACATCACGTCCTGTGCATCATCCGAGATTCAACAAAAATACTGCCAGGGCAATCCCTCCAATAAATGTGGTGTTACAGGGGATCATGTCAGAGGACTATCAGGGTCAGGAGGGTTCATGACATCTTTACTGTCAAAACAATTTAAAAAATGTAATTAAATTTTCAATAACTGCGCCAGAGTTGGTTGTTGTTGTTCTGCTCAATGGGTTTGGACTGATCATGTCTGTATCTTCAAATGAGTCGAGATCTAAACTGATGTTGGTGTTGAAGGGCCAACCAGGAGATCTGGGGGTGAAGGGTGCTCCGGGATCACTAGGACCCAGAGGATCGCCGGTAAGGAGCTGAACACCTGCCGTGATTGTAAATGATTAATGATGTAAACTGAATTGATAGTCCAATTGGAGACTAAGACCGGCTGGCTGTATTTCAGGGTTCAGATGGCAGAGATGGCTTTGGAACCCCAGGACCAAAAGGCATCAAGGTAGAGCCAAATGTAACTGGTCCAACCAAATTTAAAAAGGTTGTGACCAAATTATGAAGAAAATGTGGTTTCAGGGGGTTTGTATGGTGCTTTTATTGATACAGCAACTTTTCAGCTGAAAATACCATTTTGACTTTCCTTTTTCTGCTGAGGTCTTTCACATGCAGATTGAACATGTGCATGAAATGGGTATGTAGATGAAAACACTTCCTGTTGTAGAGACAGATCATTGGTTCTTGCCTTCTCCGTACAGGGAGATCCTGGTTTTCCTGGATACCCTGGTCTACAGGTGAGTCCTTGCAGCTACAGCATGAAAACAAGCAGCCTATGCCAATTCGTTCAGGCATAAGCTTTGTTTCGTTTTCTCGTGTTCAGGGTGAGGAAGGTGCCCAAGGACCCAAAGGATATCCTGGACGCAAAGGGAACCGAGGTCAAGGGGTGAGTCGAATACATACAACAACAAGCCCTTTTAGCTGACTGTGTTTCTGCCTCATAAGTGATTTCTGTTTCCGGTCTGATCAATGCAGGGGAACTCAGGACAGTCAGGAGAATCAGGTGTACCTGGAGACCCAGGACATCCAGGACACAAGGTAGGACAATAAATGCCTGTCACTTTTAGAGCAGCATAAAACATGTTGGTTCATGAATGTTCCTCCATTCCCTCCATGCAGGGCCCCAGAGGTGCTCCTGGAGGCAGAGACATGTCTGTAAGTCTGTCACATTAACACTACACCTGCAAAGATTCAAGGAAATGTCCCATTTATTCCCACAAACCCTCCTCTCTGCTTTGTCAGGAGTGTGACCTGGTCAACTACATCAGGGACAACTGTGGTAAGTGTGCGAGGTCCATTTATTGACCTTTAATCATCAGCTAATTGCACAATGTTCTGGGTCTTTCACTAACTGAGGACTCTTTGCTCCTCCACACAGCCTGTTGCTCCGGTATGTATGTCCCCTGTTTGCTCTCAGAACAGAATGGTGAGTGCACCACACAACTTTAACTGCAAGATTGAATCTTGGGACGCCAAACAAACGAGACCATCGAGCACATCTAAAACCTCTTCCCTTTGACTTTGTAGCTGGTGGTTTTTGACGGAGGTTGGCAGTTTCGTGAAGTTTGGGAATTTATTGTTGTGTCTGTTATTTGTCCGCTAAAAACGTGGCTGGACCATGCCTGAGTTCTGTTCTGCAGAGATGTAAGAAGAACAGAAGTAAATATGAAGCCTCTTTAACATTTGTCCAATCAACTGTCCTACACCCAGACAAAATCCAGATATGATATAATACGCAATTTTTTAAAGAAAGAAATCAGGGCTCGCTCTCTTTGAGTTTGGGGTCTTATTTGTGTAGTACTTCTACTTTATTCTCCTCTCTTCTCCACATTCACTCCTTATAGGGCGGACATCATGCCCAGCCTACCCAACCGAGCTGGTTTTCTCCGTGGACATGTCTGAGGATGTGACCCCTACAGCCTTTGAGAGGCAGCGCACCTCCTTCCTCTCCCTGCTGGAGAACATCTCCATCTCTGAGAGCAACTGTCCAACAGGCGCTCGGGTCGCTGTGATGGGATACAGCTCCTACACCAAGTACCTGGTCCGCTTTCATGACTACCACCACAAAACACAGCTGATCGACACCGTGAAGAACATCACCCTGGAAAAAACATCCAACCGACGTCATCTGGGGTCCTCCATGCGCTTTGTGGGTCGGAACGTCTTCAAACGGGTCCGACCAGGAGTTCAGATGAGGAAGGTTGCGGTCTTTTACTCCAGTGGGTTTCCCCAGGACGTTTCTGAGATTGTTACTGCTGTTATGGAGTACCGGGCCATGGACATCATCCCAGTGGTCATTTCTCTGCGCAGCGCTCCAGCGATTGAAAAAGCACTGGAGGTAGGCTTGCATCAGCAGCGCTTGTTCTGTCATTAAAGCCTCAGCACAGAGTGATCGATCGGTTCCTGCTGGGCTCTGTCCCAGGTTTTAGCAGATAAACCAAATGTGACGACAGTGTCTAAAGCCAGGGATACGTCTGCTTTTGACTTTTGTTTTTAGAGATTTCCACTGTGTCACTTTAGTCAGTTAATGACTTGGATGACTGAGATGAACACCTCCCCAACCTTCACAGCTCACCCCCAGTCTCATATTTTCTCAGCACATATTTCAAACCGAGTGCACAGAAGGAGTTGTCTTTTGAGCTGCTTTGGCCTTCACATACATGAATTCATTCCAGCTCATTGTGAGTCATTTAGGCTTGTCTTTAGTGTCTGTTGCCAGGAATTTATTTTCATCATGAAACTGCAGGCAGAAACCAGTTGTGTAGCTGTGTAGAACGGGAGATAAATGAGACGTTAATGCCTGAGACTACCCCGATTCCCTGCACATCGTTTAACCACTTAATCCTGTTAACACTGAAGTAGGAATGTTCTAAATAATGACTTCTCATGTCAGGTTGACGACACAGGAAACTATGTCTTCACGACGCTGGGGGCAGAGCAGGACATGGCTAAACGCCTGAGGAAGATCATGAGCTGTGCAATCTGTTACGGTAATCACTGAGCCTCATGCTTGGCTTAACTTTTAATATAAATCATCATGTTGGCAATCGACTGGTGCTGCAGTGGAGTCTCCTACCAGCAGCCTGTTGTGGGTCTGAACCCCATCTCCTGACGTGAATAATAACCACAGCCTGCCCCTGTGATGGCTGCTGACCATTCTGATCAACTACAAACACTTTCAGACCTTTAGATGTTGCTGGACTGGGCCTATGAACTATTGATTTCATAAGTGCTGTTGCATCAGGATCCTCTTACCACGACCACATTTACTATGTTTACTATGTCCTTTCTTCAGACCCCTGCAGGCCTTTGGAGGAGTGCGCCTTTATCCAGAAAAAAGTACAGCCTCAGGAGGTGGACGTGGACCTGGTGATGGTGGCGGACAGCTCCAGAGAGATGCAGGCTGATGAGTATGCTGGCGTCCAGCAGCTGCTGGGCTCTGTGGTGAGTCAGCTGGCTGTGAGCCAGAGGCCCCGCCAGCCCGGGAACCAGGCCCGAGTGTCTGTAGTCCAGCAGAGTGGCACCCAGACTCCAAGGGTGGAGTTTGGTCTGCAGACATACCAGAACCAGGAAGCCATGAGGACCCAGATTGAGAATATGCAACAGCTGGCCGGGCCTTCTGCGCTGGGACACACACTGGAGTTCACCCTGAAGGAGGTGTTCCTGAAGGCCGGCCAGCCCCGTAAGAAGAGGGCGCTGCTGGCCGTGGTGGGCACCCAGACGGTGGATGTGGACCAGGCCAAGCTGCGTTATATCTCCCAGAAGGCCAAGTGTGAGGGCGTGGCGTTCTTCGTGGTGACAGTAGGGGACGGCTACAGCCAGGCGCAGGTGGAGCAGCTGGCCAGTCTACCTCTACAGCAGCACCTGATCCACGTGGACAGACTGAAGGCCGAGGAGCAGGGCTACGCCCAGCGCTTCATCAGGGTCTTCCTCTCCACCCTCAACAGTAAGAACATCTGGTTACTGACTTTTTGTCTTCAGCAGGTTTCTTTTACAGAATCATGGAAAACATGAAATAGGCAGCAACAAACACATATTTGTTCTTATTTCAGAGGGAATAAACACGTATCCTCCTCCTCTGTTCCAAAAGATCTGTGACCAGCTGTCCCACGAAGACCAAACAGAAATAGTCACAGACAGGTAACATTTCCACATTTTGACTCACCGTAAAACAGGTTTTTTCAGAGTTGTGGACGTCGTTTTACTTAAGAAAGGATCAATTTGCATCTGTTGAAGTGTAAGAGTTCCTGTTGTTCCTGTGTCCAGCCAGGGGTCAGGAGTCCTGGAGAAACAGTTTGCAGACGAGGTGCAGCAGAGGTTTCAGGCACGATCGGGACAAAAGGCTCAGGCTGCACAGCTGGATGTCATGGATGCTTTAACCGGGGGCCAGACTTTGGTCTCCAGAGCAAATGTTAGCAGAGGCCCGCACCCTGCTTTGTCCACCAGAACACAAAGTCAGTCTGCTGAAAAATACTCTTTGATGGGTTGTGGTTCTGGCCCAGAGGGGTTGAGTTTGTGTTATAGAGAATCAGTTTCTATCAGAAGAGAGAATGCACTAATTTACTTATTCTCAGCAAATCATGTGCCACTAACTTATAAACAACTGACCAGTTTCCTCCTGTTTGAGCAGCAGAATGAATCTTTAAGCTCACAGCTATTTCATTGCTCCATGTTCTATGGAGAACAATTTACATTTCTCACAAGTTACTGGGACAACTGGTGCTAGTTGACTCTGAAACAGAGAATGAATATGATTTGCTGCAGTTACAGCAGGTACAGAACTGTGTGTCTGGAAGTTGTTCAGAATGTGAAAACTGATCTCTGCCTCTGTCTCCCTGCAGACCCCTGTCTCCTCCCACCAGACGCCGGGGGTTGTCAGAGCTATACTGTAATGTGGCACTTTGACAAACGTTACGGTAAATGTTCTGCTTTCTGGTACGGAGGCTGCGGTGGCAACACAAACCGCTTTGAGACACGGACAGAGTGTCAGAGGGCCTGCCTGACGAACCTTCAGCGAAGTTTGAGAATCCGAAGAAGAAAAAGAAAGGCCATAAGACGTCATCAGAAAACCAGGATAAACCTTAAAAACTCATCTGCACTGCTGGAAAAATCCCAGGCGACTCCAGCTCTGGTTCTGCCATAAGCAGAACTGGTTCCTTTTTCTTGGCTATGCATGCTGTGTGTTGGATAACAGGTGGCATTTCACCGCTTCCCAGACTCTTTTTTTGTGAAGACCTCTGACGTCTTTTTATTCTTATTTTCAGTAGTTTTTATTCCCAACTTTTCTTCAATACTCAGCAGGGACTCCAGCTGTTCCAGGGTTTTCTTAAATGCACTTTAAGGCCATCAGGTGCTATTTTAGCTGCTGTTTATTTTCAGCAACTGGACCCAGTGAAATGCAGGTCACGTGGTTCATCTGAAGACGGCGACATTAGATTCTTTGTACAAGTTTCCCATTAAACTGTGTATTATTTGCATGACTATAAAACCAAATTGTCTGTCAGTATCTGAAAATGCTACACATCATTTCCCTGTGGGCCTGTGACAGGTTCAGAGCTGATCCTTGGTTTGTGCTGCTACTGGTTTAGACAGACAGCTGTTTCCACTAAAAAACAGAACCATCTCTTGGTGTAGCACAGTCCAGTTCAAACTGCAGCTGTGAAACAGCCTGAACACAAACTGAACATTAGCCCCTTCATGAAGGAGGATTCACTGCAGGACTATTGTGTTAGACCAGGGGTCTCCAACCCCAGTCCTCGAGGTCCACAGTCCTGCTTGTTTTCCAACTAACCCACTGCTGATCACATCAGGTGTGTTCAGCCAGTCACAAACTGGAAGGGCAGGGATAGGTGGAAAACAAGCAGGACCGTGGACCCCGAGGACTGGGGTTGGAGACCCCTGGATTACACTGACTCAGTCTGGCAGTCTGGCACAGGGGTTCCTGATAAACCGACTGGCTCTGACATGGGGGTTCCTGATAAACTGACTGTGTCCACCAGAGGGGTTCCTAATAAAGTGAACACAGTAGATTTAATAACCACAGTAATCTATAGGCTATAGTATAACGAAGCAGTACTGTGGTTCTGCCACATGTTGGCGCCAATGACTTGATTATAACAGATGTGCCTGCAGTCATCCAGAGGTGAGAGTGGTCAGAGTCCGTATTCTCAGTCTGAGGCCTCGGCACTCCTCGCTCTACCTGCTTTATGGCCACACACTGACAGGAGCTGCTCAGACTCTGGGCTGTAGCTCTTTGCAGGCACAGCACACACCAGACTCCAGAATGGGACCTGCTTTGAAGGGAGATCATTTCTGACACTATGTGTTTAAGGCGTTTGAGACAGTTTTCAGATCTGTGAAACTTTTAACTGATTAAAGTAAATAAAAATGGTTCCGCTGCCTTTTCTCCATCGACAGAGGAATAAACCATTTACTTTAATCACATCTGGATTATTAACAGGGGGACTCGTTCAAAAAAGAAAACAGGTTCAGATTCTTAAAACTCTGTTTTATGTGATGAGCACAAACCAGGCTGGACCCACTGGTTTTCCCCTTCAGGTCTAGATCATAACCAACCACCCAGTAATGCGAGGTCTGAACACTGGACACTGCTGTGATTTAAGGTTCCTTAAAATTCCTTAGATTTACTGCTTCAGTGTCTAAGGTTTCTGGCTCTGGTGCTGTGGAAGTTCCCTGGAAATGAGTCTGCTGTGTTGGGAAATTTGTTATAAATCCATGTGCGACTGAGCATCTGGACTGAACTCACACACTGGAAGTATTCAGGCGCTTTAAATCCACTAAAAGCTGCTCACTGGGCACTCGTGGTGAAAAGTCTCCATTTTCGGGCTCATGAGGATTTAAAGTATTTTCTGGCAGCTGTTTCCTCCTGGGACACATGGATGGAGCCGGTTCTGATGTCTGTGTTTTTTCTTTTATCATCCTGAACCCTCACATTTTTCTAATACAAAGAATTGAGTTTGTGTGGCACTGACATTGAGATTTTTTTGTGTTACAGTTGTCACATGATCTGCAATAACAACCGTGGCCACTACCCAAACCTGGTCCGATGTGGCCTGGCTGCAGACCCACCGTGAGGCCGTGCGGCACCTGGGAGGGAGGTAGGTCACGTTCACTGGGTAGAGAGGAACTGACAGTCATCGCTGCTTCATCAAGCTGATGTTGCTGTTTTTAAAGTGCAGAAGCCTTTTTGTCCTCTCGAGTATCTGAGCTCGTTTAAGAGGCTGAGAACCGTCCTGGTTCTGTTGAGAGGAGCAGGGGAGTGTGACTGAGCCCAGCTCATGGCGCCAACATGTTTCATAACATCACAGCATTTGAGCTGTTACTCACAGTAGCAGGAGCTGAGTCAGCACCATCACAGGCGTCCGGCAGCAGAGGCCAGGGTTGTAGGAGGACTGGAGAAACCTTTACCTGTTTATCTAGGTCCAGAAAAGGTTTTTCCTTTCCCAGCTTGGCCTCGGTGTCGTGCACTAGTGTACCTGACACAGCTTATTGGTGTCCTTTCATTTCAGTCACTTTATTTCACCGTTCTACACGTACGTTCCTCAGATAATCTCAAAGACGACCTCCTAGCTCCCGGAAGGGCTGTCACCGTTCATAGGAAGTCAACTATGCATGTGTGACCTGTTCCCACACCGACCCCACATATTTCATCAGAAATAAACACGTCAGCCAGTGCAGCTTTATACTCTGGGATTAGTGATTTGTGGAAAACGTCCAGAAACAACATCATCTCATCCTTTAAGAGCAGAGACATAAACACACGGCTGGAGGCTTCGATGGTTCATAGGGTTTAAGGCAGAGGCAGAACTCCAGAGGCTGAATCTGGATTTAAAGGTGGCCTGAATCCTCTTAACGGTTATTAGGACTCTAGCAGCAGCTTTGTGATGGGGCTCACTCAAATAGTTTTCTTGGGAGTAGGGGGGGATCTGAGAACAGATCCTTTAAGTCATCTAAACTGCTGAAGGTGAAATGCCACCACTTACCTGTTATCCAGCGCCAGCTCTGGCTTTGAGTCTTGGTGCCTGAGGGGAAGCACTTTACTGCAGAATGCACTGCCCCTGGCCCGACATGCCACAGCCTGGACCCCGTCTGTCCAGAGAAGAAGACAATGAGGGGAGTGGTGATTTATATGTGTGGGTTTCTCCAGTCTGGTGTCATCATGCAGGAGGCTGTCGTCCATCTAGTGTTTTCTAATAGAGACGTCAGGTTAGTTAAACTTTATGATGTGCAGCATTAAAGTTTATGTGAGTGGGCTCTTCAGAGCAGGACTCAGACTGCTGGACTGCACATCTGGGAAATCATTCCATCTTTATCACTGTGTGTGTGTTTGTGTGTGTGTTTGTGTGTGTGTTGGGGTTTTTGTGGTGTGGTTTACATCAGGCAGGATTTACTACACTATAAAAGTTAAAGCCTAAATTGAGTTTGAAAGTTCATTATTGGCCTTAATAAGAGTTTAGTTAATTCATTTACTGGACAAATAGTCAAGACAGCGTCTTATGGCTGATGTGATGTGGTTGAAACATTTGTCAAATCCTGTCCTGACAAACTTCTCCCTGACAATGTGATAAACTAGCTATTAATCAAATCCATGTGTTAGTCTGTTCTTCTCTTCTATTTTAATTTGCTGCTGACAAACAAACAGCATGTTAGTCGGTGACAGCGGCCCCCTGAACACCTGGGTAGGGCCTCGTTAACCCACAACCTTTGCCTTAAAGGTGCATGGACATTTGCATGGACTGCAGCTGTACTGGGCAGTTCTTGCAGACTCTGGACAGTCGTGTCCAGAGTCTGCAAGAACTGGAAGAATCTGCATGTTGGTGGAAAAGCTGTCAGGCCTGTGGTGACTAATCATCGTCAGGAGTCTGAAGCTTGTTCTCAGATTAGTGAGGTCGCTGATTCTCCTCAGTTTGGTTGTTGTGCTTTGACTCATCCTGGAAGCCGAGGAGCTTCAGACAGTGATGAGAAGCAGTCGGCCCAGTGTCTCCTGCTGCAGATATATGCTGCTGAGTCCACTTGTGTCACTGAAGAGGACTCGGAGCTGCTGTGGGCCTTTGGGTGCTCGGGTAGAGCTGGCAGACGTTTATGTCAAACAGCACCAACACCATCTAGTTGTCTGGGTTTTCCTGGTATCTGAACACATGGCAGCAGTCACAGACCATGTTTTCCTGTACATGCACATCGTTCCATTTAATCTGTGGTATTACGCAAACATCCTCTTGTTGGAGATAATGAGCAGCACTGTGCTGTTTCACTGTTTCACTGTTTCACTGACCCGTATCCTCAGAAACTAATCATCAGTTTCTGTTTCAGCAGTGAATTAGAAACACACAGCATCAGTCCTGTTACTTCCTGCTGTGCTCAGCACTAATTACAAACAGCAGGGCCTTGATTTTAGCCTCAATAATCAGACTGAGGTGTCGTTTTGTTCCACCTCTTTATTCAGTCTGAAAAACAACCGCTGCGGTCGTTTCTCAGCAGGAAATATGGACTGACATGATTCAGCACAAAGTATTTTATCACACACATTATATAAAAATTCAATCTCGTCTTGAACGAGTCGTTTAACTCTAAGCGCCCAGTGAGGCTGAAGGAAGTAACGTCACAGATAAATCGCTCCCCACTTGTCTGAAGAACAGTGGGCTGCTCTTTGTTTGTCCTCAATGATTCAGGCTCCTCCAGCTCCACACCGACTTACATGGAAGAACGTTTGGAGCTTTATGACTGTAACAGATGTGACTCAGGGCTGGAACAAGTGAATTGACGCTGTTAAATTAATAATCGCTGCCCAGAAATGAACAGGATCTTAAAACAGCTCGGTAAATGTTAATGGCTCCCTAAATGTCTTCTGCTCCAGAAGATGACTGATTGAAAAGTCCACCAATGAGGTCCTGCCTATCAATACAAGTGATGAAAGGACACGAGGGGAATTTCCACAACCTGGCAACCTAAAGGTCTGTGTAAAAGGCTTAGGAATGATCTGTCAAACATAAAGTCAGCCCCTACACATGGTGCCTTCAGTGATTTCCTGAGTCCAGATGATTTGTGTGGCTTGTGCATCATGCTGCACATATGTCTGTATTACAGCTGTTTGGTTCCTTTCTGCACTAAAGATCTCGTTTCCACGTCAAGGACTTATTCCCTCTGCAGCAGCAAACCTGTCGGCAGCGTTCACACACTCTTTTTTTCAAACCAGGTTAGTAGAAATGTTACTTTCAGGCAAACTGCTGATCGTTCACTGTCTGGGTGCAAAACTGTACAAACTGGAGGCTCAGTGAATGTAATCACAGAGAAAGAGCCAGAGCCTGAAAAAAAGCTGCATCTGCAGCCTCAGACTAAACCAAGTCCACTAAAACAAGACATGTTTCCTTTGGGGGGGCAGGGAAAAGGTGGAACTCCAGCAAAGGGCTGATAAAACATGTCTGTGAAGATTCTTCCAGGGGAAGTTATGCAACTGGACTTGCAGTTTCCCAGCCTTTAGATAAGGGCTGATAAAGGAGCATTACCTCAGCCGGTTCGGTTCAGATCAGACAGATGTGATCGGGTCTTTTACGCTGGTTAAACCCTGGTCTGGGCCCACGTGGCCTGTGGTCTCAGTCCAATGATGGATGTGTTTGACCAGTTTCTACCTGTCAATCATCACAGGAAGCACCCCCACCTATCAACAGCTGTTATCCAGTTTTATTTTGACTTGGTACATTGCATGATACCCTCCCTCAGTCCTCGCACCAGTGCCCAGTTTTCTCCAGCTGATCCTGAAGGCTCTGGGTGACGCTCAGGACTGATGTGTGAAACTGTCTTAATGTCTGTGTTACTGTTCTACCTGTGTCTGAGGTAACGTCCCGCAGGTGTGAGGAAGTCATGGTTGTGTTGTCCATTGTTGCTTGACACAGAGTCTGATGCTTTGATAACCTCAGGACCAGCTCAGCTCTGCATGTGGCCTGGTCCACCACTCAGTTTGGACTGAAACATGATGAACTGGAACGCAGCACAGGATTTTACATGGAAATCAGATTTTCAGAAGCTTCAGTAAGAACAAAAACAGCAGGATTTTTTATTGCAGTGGTTCAGAAGAATAATGTGTTCCTGAGAACTCTGATTCTGTGGTATTTTGCCACTGGTTTTTTCTTCTCCACCTCTGCGGGAGGATGAGCGCTTCACTGGGGAGGAGCCTGGAGGAGCCTGGAGGAGCCTGCACCTCCCTACATGGCCGTGGGACTGGTGTGATCTGTGTGCAGACGGAGCGGACGCGGAGCAGCAGATCGGTAAGTGCTCACTCCTGTGCATGAATGACACACATGAAGACTGCAGCTTTGTGTTTGTTACCTGACTCACCTTTCAGTCTGCAGAGCACAGTTTGTTTGAAATGCTAAAAAGTGGTTTGAAGTCAGAGCTGCTGGGGGATGGACTTTCCCTAACCAGCCTTAATCACCTTTTCTCTGTGCACCTTTGTCTACACTAACGTGCTTTTTCAGTCTGCAGTTAACAAACAAACTAGATTGACTCTATCAGTTTCAGCTGTTTCATCCTCTGAAGTCATTTCCTGTTTCAGACTCTTTCACACTTTCTCTGGTTCTACTGGGAGGCTCTTTACAGCCAGTGAAGGTTTTCTTAGTTTAGGCTCAGGGTGATATTGGTGTTCTAATCACTTTCATTTGCAGAGCTTATGGTTTTAGGCTCTAAAATATGAGTCAAAGTGTGAAGGCTTGCAAAAGAGAAATACTAGTTCCTCGAGTACACTGTACTACACTGTAGTACACTGTAGTACAGTGTAGTACAGTGTAGTACAGTGTAGTATTTTATCTAAACAACTGGAATATAATGTGTCTTTTGAGCTCAGCCTCTTTTGTTTTGTCGAACATCATGGACAGAAAAGTGTTAGTCGGGCTCTCGTTATTTATTAACTCTCAGCTTTTTTACGGATCATTTTAAAGAAACAAAAACATCTGAGAAGCTGAAATGTGGGAATTTTATCCTCCATTTAGTGGAACTGAACATGAATGTGATTAAGTTACTGATTAGTGATTAACAGAAGCAGATTTTGGTCTGTAGTCACAGCATCGTGCGAACAGTCCAGGTGCTAACACGATTTAATTAGCATGATGTAAAATGACTTTTCAAACATTAGGACTGAAGGATTTTACAATAACCACTTTACATTTGTGATGTTTGCTGAGCTCAGAATTTCTGATCTAAATTGAAAGAAAGTTTGAGTTTTGTGGCTGCAGCTGTTCGCACGTTACAGTTTTATATCGCAGGGAAAAACTGCCAATACACAAGAAAAGCTCATTATAATATAATAAAGAGTAGACAATTCAACATAATAATACAGTGTTTCATTTATAAGATTGGTATTTTTGTTTTTCTCACTTTGGGGTCTTTTATTCTTGTGTCGGTGGGTTTATGAACATCAATATAAACCCTGTAAAGTTTTTATTGAAAGTTTATTAAAGGTTTTCCAATTAAAAAACAATAATTGCTCCTAAATAAGAGGAGGACGATAGAACGTGATTCTGAGAATTTCTTGAGCCCAGAAAACGTGGCCTGACTTGTGAATGTGATCAGAGCTTAGAAACGGTTTGTGCTCGGTGTTTTTGTCAGTAATGAGCTTCCATACGTGAGCGGCTCTGTTTAGTGTAAGTGGCCCCCTCCTCCATCTGCAGCTCATCTGTTTCCTATTCCGCTGCTTCCTCTTGTTCTGAAACAAAGCATCATATAGTCGTCCTATAGGGCCTGACATGTGTTCGTGCTGCTCTGCAGTGACTTCATCTTGAGCTCATTCAGTTTGGGTTAGTTCCTCCAGATTGACTCTCTGAGTGTCAGGGCTGCTTTCCAGCTTTTTATAAGGTCTAGTTAATTATGTCCACAGATGTGTGACTGCACTAAGTTGTGTGTGTGCGTGTGTGTGTGTGTGTGTGTGTGTGTGTGTGTGTGTGTGTGTTTCGTCCGTGTCACAATCTGAACAGCAAAGTTAGAACATGAGTCTTGTTCTTTAGAGCAAAGACTAAATATCCAGCTTTGGTAGAAACCAGTTTCCAGCTGTGACTGACATGTCAAATGTCAATCAAGCTTTGGAAATGGATGCAAACAGTTTCCTCCTGGTGTCCCGACAAACTGTGTGTATGAAGACTGGGGTCCATTATTTGGACCATCCAGCCCAGCAGGAAGCAGGACTGGGTCTGGCTGTTCCAGTGAACAAAGGGAGTCAGGATAATGAGGCTGTGGAGGGAAAGAACAAGACGCTCGGCTTCAAATGATGGAACAGCAGCTCAGTGTCCAGACTCTGCAGGTGAAGAGGGGAAGACACCTATGGGTGCAACAACAACAGGTGCTGTCTGTGCCAACAATGTTAGATTCAGACACAGGGTGTGAGGCTGCTGGAGGATCCAACATTCACACCTGGAGAGTTTTCTCATGTTGGTTTCTGCTTCAGGAAACTACAATACTATTTTATTACAGCTGAGCTGACCCCTGACCTTTGACCTGCAGTGAATCAGCTTATTTATCAGCAGCTCGTGTCTCTGGGTTGAAAGTCTTTTTCTCATGATGGAGTTAAACACGTGTCTCAGAAGAGTCACATGGAGTCTGAAATAAACTATGATGATGATATATGAGGGTTATATATGTATATAATCTTTCTGCTCGAGCTGTTTACCTTATTCTCCTCCTGTGTGTGTGTGTGTGTGTCTGTGTGTGTGTGTGTGTGTGTCTGTGTGTGTGTGTGTGTGTCTGCGTGTGTGTGTGTGTGTGTGTGTGTGTGAGATGGAGACAACGGAGAGCGAGACCTTTTTTGGTCAGTTTACATTTCCAGGCCGACAGTCATTAGCAGGGCGAGTCTGCAGAAGCAGGAGCCAATCAGATGGTCAGATTAGGATCAGGACTGTAGAGGCTTCAGGCTGCAGGTCACTCCCCTCACATAGCTCTTCCACGTACATCTGTTGTCCTATTCCAGCCTGCAGAGGTGAAACCTGCTGCGGCTTTTAAGGCAGAAACTATCTCCTTTTTGTTTTTCTGCCTGGTGACAGTGTAACTGTAACTATTTAGACATCAGTGTGTCAGACTGTTAATGACTGACTGGTGTCACTTGTGTGACGTCGTGCAGAAACTAAACTCAGCTTTGTAAAGGGCAGTAAACACCTGGCATCAAATCTGCATCCATGAATGTGTTTGTGCAGGTTCACTCAGGAACACTGGGTGTCTCTGAGTCACTGCTTTTATTAACGGTCACATATCTGTCCTGCAGGTGATGACACCTGCTGTCAGTAGATCAGGTGGATCAGCCAAAGGACCGTTACCCTGGTGCTTTTGTTTTTAAGTCATAGTGTGAATGTGTTCAGGAAGAAGAAGAGCAGATCTGGACTTTCATCACTGCAGCGCTGCTTTCTGGACTGTGTCCTGCACTAGTTTGGTGAACCTGGTCTGGTGCATCTAATAGCAGCTAACAGCTAACAGCAGCTAATAAACTGGCAGGTCCCTCTTTGGACCGAACCAAAGACAGTGAGAGAGCAGCAGTAACCTGCAGCTGTGACTCCGGGTTTCCCAGATGAATGAAGGGACTCAGTAGAAACTTGTCCCCATATTTGGAGATGAAACTCTTCTCAGACGCAGCTCAGCAGGTGTGAACCTGCACAGACCAGATGCTGAGCCTGTTTACACCAGTCCACTCAGTCCTAATGTAAACCGCGGACCACACACTGGCCTGCAGACACGGACTATCGCGACCGCTCGGTCGCTGACGGAGTTTTTCCTGTTTATCTGGTCTGGGTGGATCCTATTTGTCTCCTGTCGCCTGTTATGTCTGTATAAACTCACACAGATGGGTCCGCACTGCACTTTGGAAAGACGGCGCATTTCTTTAATCATCTCACACTCGTGTCCAGATCTAAGTACTGTAGTAGTGGTAGTAGTTGTGGTAATTGTAGCAGTAACAGAGTGTGAGCATGCCAAACATTACTGGGTGTATTAATAAGAATTCACCTTAAATCATTCAGCTCTGTGTGTTTGTTCAGAGTAAACAGCCTGAGTCCATGTTCTGAGATTGAGCTCTGACTGTCAAATACTGAGACAGTCCTGAACAAACTGAGACTGAGAGTCTTTGTTTCTGTAGCTGTTCTGTGTCTCTGTAGTCTGTCACCTTTATTGCTGATGTTGTTGTTTTAGGAATCTTTTTGTAGTTTGGATCATACCCAGAAAGACTTGAGGCTGGAATTGCTGCCAAAGGTTCTTCAGCTAAGTCCTGGTTGAAGGGTCTGAATAGTAAATGTGATGTTTTTGCTTTTTAATAAATGTACATACTTTCCTAAAATTCACAGAGTGTAGACTCAACAACATCACTGTGAAACAGTGAAGGCGTCTGAATACTTTCTGAATTTGTTTTCTCTTGTCTCTGTTCTTAAAGTTACTGTTTGTTCTTTGTGAATGTGAGTTGTGCTACATGTGTTAGCAAATAGTACTAGGGTCAGTAGTTGTTCTATTACAGGTACAGTATATAGTAGTAGTACTTAGCAGTAGTACTAAGGGCAGTAGTAGTTTTTGATGGGCTGTGAGGAACCTTGGCTGATTCATATGAAACTGTGTCCTACAAATAAAATTTGAAAGCAGTTTGAAGTACAGAGGTTCCACCAGGAACAGAACCGGTGTTAACACTTTCAGCTCTGTCCAGTAATAATCTCTGTTTTCTTTGTGCTCCAGGTTCGTCTGAGTCTCTGGGCCTCCTGTCGTCCTGCTGAAGTGTCTTTGAGCCAACGCTGACCCTGTACCAGGTAACACACACACACACACACACACACACAGTGTCTAAATTGATCACTTGTAAAACCTTGAAAAACACAAAATCAACCTTTGAAATCAGAACGTAATTACGAAATAACCTTCAGGTTCCTGCAGGCTGTTCCTGCTTTCTTGTGCTGTTGAGGAATTCTGTAATGAGGAATTTCCTGCAGATTTCCGTCAGCTGGACATTATCAATTCAGGGACCTCTGCTAACCTTCATCACTTCATGGCAGACAAAGTTTCTACATTTGCTCTTTGACATCTGCTGAGCCTTGTTAGCTTTATTTATTTTCCTGGGAGATTTTCCCAGGGAACAGACAGAACCATCATACGACATTAGACAAAGTCAGAATGCCGTCAGATCACATACAACACGGAACCAAAGAAAACCTTTTCAGCCTGCCTGTTGCAATAAGAGCAATTATCAGGCTGATCAACACAGAGCTGAATACTGAGCCAACCAAACTTCTTTCTGAGTTTCAGGTGAGCGTCCTTTATTTCACCAGAAAGAAAAACAAGCGTGTTACTGAGCTCGTGTCAAACAGATGGAGTCCTTCTTTTCGGGAATCCCCAAGTTGTGGGACTGGGCACCATGTCTTTTGTTTTAAGCCGAAATGTCTGTGTTGAGATGTCCCAGCTGCCAATGCAGCTCCGGTTGGATGTGGACCAAGAGGTTGAGGACCCATGTCTTTGTCTCCGCCTTCAGCCTGTCTGGTTCAGCTCTGTCCTTTAGTTGGCGGATTGTGAGTGTGTTCAGGTGTGGGCCCAGCCTCTTTAGACCATCTTCACCTTGGAAGCCAAGTTAAAGCAGGAATGGGCCTGTGACGCCTGAGCAGTTAGTGTGCTGCTGTTTCTGTGTGTGGGCTCGGTCCGAGCTTTGTTTCCTTTGGCGACGTTATCAAATTTACAGTGAAACCCCAGAAGTGCTCGTTCACCTCTGCAGCTGGTTTTCTCTTCCTGCTGAACGAGGAAAGAAGCTCCTTGTTGTTTCTAGTTTGATTGGAGGCAGCTGGTCACAGGTGGTGATGATGATTGTTGTTCGATGAAGTCTCACCTCAGCTCCACAGTGCAGGAAAACAGGATTCATGTGGAGAAAGTGACATTTTTAACCGTGTGAAGGCCCTCGTCGGTGAACAGCTGTAAACAGCTGTAATGCAATAATTAGCCCAACTCACTAACATCAGCAGGAAACATCAGCACAGTCTGCTCAGGCAATCAGAGTAAACTGCCCCACAAAGCTCCAGAGAGGAACTGGATCATTACCAGTGATTATCTCTAAATATAATCGCTGCCTGACCTGACCGGACCTGACCGGACTTGCAAACCTGCCCTATAGGTTGTGTTTTATGCAACTGAAAAATCAGACCTGATGACCATATGCTGGGTCTTATGTTTTAAAACCTGTATTTCATTCCTCCTGGAAAAAAACATAAACACATTTCAGGCCCTGACTGGTCCTGCAGGTTCCTCAGATGATGCAGGATGATATTCCTGTGCACAGATTTAGCAGTTTTACATCTAATACATGTGAGATTTGTTTATGCATTCCAACGTTTGCAGCTTACAGGTTATTTACACTCTGTAAACAAAGATACTAATGCAAACACACTGAAGTACTTTCAGCTGGACCAGGGGTCAGGATCCAGTCATAACATCCCTGATGTATTTGTCAAAGTATAGAGTTTCCCCTCAAACGACACAATTCAATTCCTTATGTTAATGTTATTACATGATCCCTTTACTTCCATCCACTCGTCTGCCTCGACCCGTCATCGGTCACCAGTTTGTGAGGGAGTGGAAGGTTTACTCTGTTCACTGTTTGATTCATACACATCAGTGAAATCATTTATTTCTTCCTGTCAGTGCTTGAACATGAAGCCTTGAGCTCCACAGTGTGGGAGACCTTGGTTTGTCACGGTCCGTCAGATGTTCAGAGCAGCGGCTGTAGATACACGGCTCCAAACACGAGCTCTATACATTAAAACAACAAACTCCTCCTTTACATGGACTCGTGTTTGACAGGGACGTTACAGCCTGAGACCAGGGGCCTTCAAACGCCGTGTGTTCCTCTCCAAACATTAAGATGGTTCCCACATGTTGTAGCACAGTTTGGATTTACACTGCGCTGGTGAGTAATGATGCAGACCTTCTGCCCTCAGACTGACCCCCTCACAGCAGCTCTCGTACTGGCAGCAAGGCTCGGTGCTGTGCGTGGGCTGCAGAGTCTTTCACTGGACTTTGGACCTGCTCCAACTGGTTTTCTTGCTGTGGAATTTGTTTATCAAATGACCACATCATCTGTAAGTGCTGGACATGACAGAGTATCTGTAGACTACAAGTACTGATATGGCCTGAGGACAACCTACCTGCAGAGCAAACTGTGGACCAGCGGGCTGAGGAAGGGGGGCGGGGGATTCTGATCTGGTTCAGGCTTTTTCTCTTTGGTTAAAAAAGAAAAACTGACTGTATTTTCAGTGTACAACCCTGTTCATGGCTGAGAACTGGAAAACTGCTGTCGTCGTTTGTGTTTTTATGATGACGAAGTTTGTTCCAGTTGGTTTGGATCAGCCATATTTCAGGTAAAAACAGGAGTCGGGGCTCTGTCTCAAACAGTTTAATGAGCAGTAGCTCATGAGATGTTGTTGTATGATGGGGCAGAGCTCAGGTCTTCAGGCCAACACAGGCTGCACCGTTCAGGCGTAGAAACCTGCTGACACTTGAAGTCAGTCATTATCAGAGTGGGGGTGAAGAGACTGCTGGCAGGCAAAACACACGAACGTGTTTTCTCAAAGATGTGCTCTCAAGATGTGAGAGGGGCAGCCCAGGCCTCTTCCAGTCCTAATCAGGGCGCTGGTGAGCCTCCAGGCCCGACCCAGTGGGTTTGTGAAGAGATGAAGTCACCAACACTGAGCAGCTGTGAGCTCAGCTGGATTTTGATTTCAAAGGTCTTCTCGTTAAAAGGTTTGTGTGTTTTTATGGCATAGTTGTTGATCTTTGTTGACGTTTCAGGGCAACAGTAACTGGTGATTAGTTCCAGCTGTGCAGGTATTCCCTGTAAAACAGCGCCCTGAGAGCGAGACCCCACAGTCTGCTGGTGTCTGACGAGTTTCTGTGGAGAAAAACCTGCAAAGTCCTGTTTGTTTACAGCTTTTGGAGGGACCAGCTAATAAACCATCAGCAACAGTGTTCGTTTTGATCCCTGATTCACATTTCAGACTAACGTGAGCCAGAACTCCGAGGTCCAGCTGCTCTGTCTCACTCATCTCATTCCACGAGAAGGACGAAGAGACAGAGAGAATGAAAGCAGAGTCGGTCTGTGTTCAGGAAAAACCAGGACTCGGCCCAAACTGTAGATTTAACTCAGAGCGGAGTCAGTCGTCACTGTGTGTTTTATGTAGAGTCCTGCAAGGGGGCTGAGGAGCTCTGTCACACTATAGAAGGCCACTTCAGTTGAGAAACATCTGGGCACACCTGGCCACCCACTGTGGAAATCAGACATGGCTGATTATCATCTGAGTCTGATCATCTTAACGCTCCACCCCACAGAACACCTGGACTCCTCAGTGAGAGGAGATCCTGGAGCTTTCCCTGTGCTGTGCTCCGACTTTGGCCCGACGCCCTAAACAATGAGGCCCCTCGTTCTTTGACATCAAACACTCGGCTCTACGGCCGAGCCAGAGAGCTGATTGAACTCGGACTAAATAAAAGCAGTTGGGGCGCAGCCCGGCGGTCTGTGTGAAAAGCCGATGCAGAGACCCTCGTCTCAATCAGCCTGATTACCTTCAACCGCTTCACGTTCGACTGAAGCCCACGGCCTCCACTCACGGGGCCTCAGCCATGTGACAGGCTATTAAACACAAGCACACGCGTACACACACGTGCACAGATGGCTGAACACACTTGCATAAAGAAGGCATGTATCTACTGTAGGAGAGGAGGAGCTGGTTATTGTCACTTTTCCTGGCTCTGGAGGGAGGAGGAGGGAGACGATTCCCCTCATGCACCTTGGAAAAGAGTTTCTTTGGATTCTTTGGAAATTGGTGCTAACCCAGAAGACATGTTGAAAACACCCCTTCAGCCGGGCCCCAGCAATTATTACATTCTGTTCATGTGAAATTTATTGAAATGTTGTTTGCCGCAGAGAGAAGGAGGAGTGGGCAAGGACAAACTTCCAGCCTTTCCACTGAAGAGCAGAAATGTTGGGGTGGTGTCCAATGCCCACAGCACAGTTACAGTAGAAACACAATCAGCAAGAATCCCTTAGTGGGAAAATGCTAAAATAACATGTGAGACTTAATGTCAGAAAGCGTTTGTGGTCTGAGTGGATGTTCGTGACTTTAGAAACTGAGTCCATAATAGAAGTTTACAGAAAGTGGAGGAAAACAGGCATCAGGATCCAGCTGGGAGTCACAAACTGCAGACCTCAGACGACAGTCACACTGATCTGTTTCTACCTTCATCTCCACGTGAACGATACAGAAAGAGTCTCAGCTGTTGTCATGTTAACTTATGTTTATACAAATTATGGCTGGGGACGATGAACAGCTGGATGTGCATATATGTTAGTTAAAACCATGAGCTACACATGAAACCAGATCCACAGTGTGATCCCTGGGTCTGAGTCCAACTGGTTCAAGGTTATTTTGTCATTCTCCAGTCTGAAACTTGTGTTGCATCATGTTGTGCTTCTTTGTGCCGTTGTGTGTCTGAAACGTCCAAACATCTGTTCTGCCGACACCTTGGGCCGTGTGAAGGCTTCATCCATGTAAACTGTGCTCAGACTGGGACTCAGCAGGGCTGCTCCAGCAGCACGTCGGTGTTTGAGTTGTTTAGAAACACGGTTAGTGATTCACTGTGAAATATCCCAAACACCACAAATCTCTGTTATTCTATGTAAACTAGCTTCAGGCCTGCACACCATCAATGACCAGTGATCGAGCACAGTGCAGCCGGTCCCACAGACCCCAGGGCATGATGGGGAATCTCCCCTGATTGGTTTAGATGTTCTGAGAATGTGTTTATCTTCTGTCTAAGTGGAGATTAGTTTGCTTCTTCAACATTTATTCTGTTAGTAAAACAATCGACAGAAGTACTCCGATCTTTCCTTCAGTAAAAGTAGAAATTCTCAGGTAGCGATCAGACCGAACAGGAAGTGCTCTTTCTGCCACCTGCAGCTGCTGCAGGTGACGTGCACTTCACCTCCAATAAGCCTCATCATCAGCCTCGTCATTACGTCTAAAGGATCTTTAGACCTGCTGGAGCTGCTGTAACGTGTGTCCCTGCCTCTCACTGAATCCTGATCTCTGTGGTGGGAGGCATTAGGGACTCCTCTGATGTGACCAGATGTGGTCTGCCACGGAGCCAGATGTGGGGGCCCTGTTGGAGTCTTTTGGCTCTTGTGCAGCAGAAATGGTTTAAATTCATTCAGCAGCCAGAGCCACAGACTTCTCTGGAACTGCAGAGGAAGGAGGTGGTGCACAGGCTCCGTGAAGGAGTTGTGAGGTTTGGCTCGGTGGATGTTTGAGATGGAAGACTGATTTGTTTCTCATCCTTCTTCTGCCTGCAGGACGGAGCCTGAGCCAAGTGTTCTTCTTACTTGGACCTTTTCATTCCTAAATTTGTTCTTTATATTTGAGGTTGAAACGCACATTTGTTTAGTTTGGATGTTTCACGTGTCATTAACAGCCTGATGACAAAGCAAAGCTGAAGCTGAACAATAAACATTCGTGGTTAATGATGTAAATCATATTTATGATATTAAAATGTTTTCTGACGCCGTACCAACGAAGCACCACATGACGCTGAGAATCCAATTCACTGCAGATTTATTTTTTCTTTTCATACGAGCGTCACGTGACCCTACGGTGGGACACATGCCTGGTCTGTCCCTGATCTGCAGCCTGTCCTACAGGTCATTGCACTATACAAAAGTGAATTAGTGTTTATTGAATATTTAGCACTTCCCAGGGCCTTTTGTGTGGGGGCTGCCACTTCTTCTGCTCCCACAGCTTGTGCTGTGGGAGCACAAAATCTGCTTCCTGTCAGATTTCCTGTCATGGGCAGTTGGATGCTCCAGTCCTGTAAGAGGCGTTTTAACTAACCAAGGCTTAGTTTGTGTTCCTGTTAGTGACCTCCAGGCAGGACTCGTCGGACTCATCGAGCCCATCGGACTCATCAGGCTCATCGTTGCTCTGCAGTGATTTATTTCTCTGCTGTAACAGATGAGACTGGAGATCTTGCAATGCTCACAGAGTGATTTACTCAGTTTAATCCCAGTACTGCAGTTATGGTCTGACGATTGCACCACAGTGAGCAGGGACACATCGTGTCAATAACCAGAATGATGCTGCACTTCTCAGCCACCAGCCGTTATGAAGCTGCCAGATCATGACTGTGGGAAGGTTTGATTGCAGCTGGGTGGGGTTAGGGTCTCTACAGAGAGGTGCACCCTGCCATCCAGTAAACTCATCCCTTGATTTCTATATAAAAATGACTTAATTGTGGTAGCAAGGTGGCAAGGCAGCTTATGGGTCTGAGCCGTAGACCTCCATTGTTGTCCAAAAACAATTAAAACAACCCAGCAGGGAGCCACACCGCTGACCTGGCTCACATGGTTCTTCCTCACCAACAATGGGACCAACAGCTAATAAACCTACAATTGTTTTAAAAAGATGGGCCTCCCATTGTTGATGTTTAAAGGTTTAATGACCTGGACTTCATTTAAAGAAGCGTTAAATAAGTGTATTTATTTGTTGGATAAAGTTTCTGTGAATGATCCGTTACCCAGACATGCCAATTGTAGCTTAGCACACAGATGAAAAGTTCCTGTAAACTGCTCTTTTGAGTGTCAGACTCTTCTGATCTTGCTGTGCAGCCCACCACAGCCAGCTCTGATTCTTGGGAACGAGCTGAGGTTTTGAAGTTATGGTGGGAGTGTCCTGTTCTCTGTGAATGTGTCCTTTGCATGTAACATGAAAAAAGCTTCAACCCCAGCTGAGACTGACTGACTTCCAGATGTTTCTCTGTATTTATGGGCGTCTTTGTCTTTGTGTTTTAGGACCAGAGAAACCCCGGAGCCCTTCGTCCACATGGAGGGGAAGTGGGCTCTTCTCCTCGTCCTCATCACGGCAGCCTGTGTCTGCAGAAACACTGCTGGGAGGACAGGTGGGTGCGATTACGCAGTGATGACGTAAGGTCCTGCATAGCAGCATCACGTCAGCCTGTGACGTACGTAAAATCAGTGACTATATAGAAATGCATGTAGGTGCACACACACCCTGGGCCTCACTGAGCTTGTGTGACTGTAGAAACGTGAGGAGCCGTTAATGTCCTGACCCTGTTTCCGCCATAATATTCTCATGTTTTTTAAAAAAATAGAAAAGGTTTTTAAAAATCCCCCAAAAAATAGGAAACAATGAAGCAGCAAGTTAAATTTCACTTCATTGTCATTAACGTCAATGTTTATTGAAAATAATATTCAGTTTGCATCATATTCTAATTTGTTAAATTCTGGAGTCAGTATTTGAAAGTGGCATTAAATGGAAATAGTCACAGTACAAATACTCAGAACTGCACTTACTTTTATTTTCTATGGGGCAGTCGTGGCCTAAGGGATACAGAGTCGGACTAGTAACCTGAAAGTTGCAGGTTTCAGTCTCAGAACCAGCAGGAATTGTCTGTGGGGGCGGAGCAATGGCTACCCACGCTGTGTGTGTGTGCACGTGGGTGGGTTAGATGCAGAGTGGAATTTCCCAGTTTGGGATGAATAAAATGAGTTCTTAATCTGTCCACCATTGCCCTGAAGGCTTGATGCATTAATGCACAAAATCATGAGCCAAACAGTTTTCTCATGTGTGTCCAGCTGCATAAAACTTATTTCCTCAACAGTTTCCTGAGTTTTAATTTTTGTTATTAAAGAAATCCAGAAATAGAGAAAGTCTAGACTGTGAGAATCAAACACGAGTCGTGAAAAGTGTCTCTGAAGCAGACTGGAGGATGCAGCCGTGGTCCAGAGGACTGAAAATATTCACAGGAGCTACTCAGACCTCAAAGTCCACTTTTCTGCAGCTGATCTGTTTTTCTAACCCCATCACCAAACACAACATAGTTACTGGACGGTTCTGCAGAACCTGCAGTATCTGGACTCTGTGTTGACCATTACAGGACTGTAAGGTTAGTGGCAGATATTGGTTGAAGCCTTGACTGGTCAAATAAAAAAATCAACTGCTGGACTTTCAAAGGGCTTTTGTAAGAACTTCTGTTACTGTGAACACAAACAGGATGAATGGAATTCAAATTATTCATGAGTTTCTCTCTAATATTCTGTTCGTTTATTGAATGATGAACATTTAGGATCTCCATAGAAAAGTGCTCGTCTCATGATAAATAACAGTAAAGACAATAAAATGAAATAATCCACGTGACAGAAAACCATCAGCAGCAGCTTCCAGATAAGGGCCACAAACATACATAACATGTTTAGGTTATGTTTAGGTTTACCTTTAGGCCAAACACAACCACCCACACAGGGCTCTATCACAAAGTGAAGAGCCAGAAGAAGAAGTCAGAGTCAAACCGGTCCAGCAGGGTAACCAACTACCCTTCAGTCCTTCCAGGTGTTCACAAAGTTCCAAATATTCAGACGTGTCTGCTCAGTTGTCGCCACCTCACAGTCGTCATCCAGGTGAAAAACAATGATGGACAAACCAGGTGGAACTGGGGTCGAACCAGAGTCAGAGGGTGCACACTTGGTACTGTACTGCATATAATGAGAAGTATAAGTGGAAGAGATTCAGATTTTTACTTTTCTGTATCAGAATCATCATCAAGCTTCTCACCTTAAGTCAAGTTTGGCCCCTTGTCTCTTGATTCTGACCAGTGGTTGATTATTCTGATATTGAAAACTAAATCTGAATTTATTGAGGTGTTTCTAGGAAAATGAAGGGGCAGGAAACTGTTGGGTGGAAATGTTTGTGCAGCCAGGAACATGAATGTTGAAGACGAGGTGATGTTGAGCTTTTTGTGGTGTAAAGGAGACAGAAGTGTGATTAAAGGAAAGGCAGGGTCTGATCAGCGCTGTCCACCTTCAGTTTGCACCTCCTGAAGGAAGGAAACTCCAGCTGCAATCCACACAACTTCCCTTTTTCACTTTCCTTCACACTTTCGCTTCAAGAGTCCACCTGCAGGTGAGTTCCTTCGGTGTAGGTCCCTGCTCCTGTTCAGAAACTGTCCCCAGCCTGAGCACCAGCCTCTCACTGTTTTCCTCTCTGCTTCACACAACTCGAGCATCCCACCACTTCTTTCTGCAAATCACGCTGACACTCCCTGGCTGGCACGCTTTATAAGAACCAAGACCTGCTTGAGTAGAGCTTTCCCTGTAGCACCTGTGACCTTTTATTTGCAAGACCTGACCCTGACCTGACCACCTTCACCCCTTAGTCTGCACTCAAGAGGCTGTGGCCGACATCGTCTTCATGGTTGACGGCTCATGGAGCATCGGCACTGCCAACTTCAAGCAGATCCGCCTGTTTCTGTCCACGCTGGTCAACAGCTTCGACATTGGGCCTGATCATGTTCGCATCGGCCTGGTCCAGTACAGCACCAGTCCACGCACAGAGTTTCTGCTCAACACCTATCAGAGCAAGCAAGATATCCTCCAGTACATCAGCGAACTGCCTTACATGGGGGGTGGCACCCACACGGGGCAGGGCTTGGACTTCATGCTCCATCAGCACTTTGTGAAGGCAGCAGGGAGCCGGGCTGGCCAGAACGTGCCTCAGATTGCTGTGGTGATCACCGATGGTAAATCACAAGACAACGTGAAGTCCCATGCCGAGGATCTGAAGAGAAAGGGAATTGTTTTGTATGCCATTGGCATCAAAGATGCAGATGAAAACCAGCTGAAAGAGATCGCGAACGAGCCGCACAGTCAGCACGTCTACAGCGTCTCAGACTTTTCCGCTCTGCAGGGAATCTCTCAGAGCATCGTCCAGACGCTGTGCACAACTGTAGAAGAAGTCAAACGCCAACTCCTGCAACTGTCCCAAGGTACCTGTAACACTGTATGTTCCATATCACACTGTGTATTATACTGTAGGTGTGTAAGGAATGGTAGAGCCTGGTGTTACTTACTGGTTGTTGTCCAAAGTGTCATCTGAAAAATCACTGGGAACGAGGCGGCTCAGAGAAACTCTTCAGAGCTTTCAGTCATTTCACCAAAGGCCTAGACCTTTTTTCAGAGTTCAGTATTTTATTCTCATCGCATCAAATAGCAGCTTTAGATTTAACTGTCCCAGTTCCACTCAGATGAGATCTTTTTTTCTGTCTAAGGTATTCCTGTCACTTTGTTTTATTTAATCCCACATGCTGTTGGTCCATAGTCACTTCCACATGTTCAGACTAAGAGCTGATCATTTCAGCCACAGTTTTCTGTTGTCAGCAGCTCTGCAAAGACAGGCAGCTGATCTCACATTAACCAGGGCTTGGACGTGGCAGGGACTGAGTTTATGTTGCTCTAGTATCACCAACGTACCGTACCCACATGGCATTGTGCTAATGAAACACAAACACACTCACACAGACATAAAATGATCTTGTTGCTGCAAGCACTGACTTTCTTCTCCTTCCTGTCCAGAATGCGCCAACGCCACCGTGGCCGACATCGTCTTCCTTGTTGATGGCTCCTCCAGCATTGGTGTCGACAACTTCCAGGAGGTGCGACGGTTTCTCCGAACCATCATCACAGGCCTCGACATCGGCAGTGACAAAGTTCGGATCGGCTTGGCACAGTACAGTGATGAGCCTTACCAGGAGTTCCTGCTGAAGGATCACCTGGACAAGCAATCCCTGCTGACTCAGGTGGACACATTTCCCTACCGAACAGGAGGCACGCAAACCGGCAAGGCCATCAACTTCCTTGTGGATACTTACTTCACAGAGGAGGCCGGGAGCAGAGCCAACCAACGTGTGCCTCAGATTGCTGTGGTGATCACGGACGGGGAGTCGATAGATGATGTGAAAGATGCGGCACAGCGCCTGAGGCAGCAAGGAGTCATGGTGTTTGGTATCGGGGTGGGAGAGGCCAACCTGGAAGAGCTCGAGTACATCGCCAACCGTCCCCCGAAACGCTTCCTGTTCACCATCGACAGCTACCAGGCTTTGCAGAGGCTGACGGAGGGTCTGCTGCAGACTGTCTGTATCTCCATGGAGGATCAGAGGCAAGGTAAGGCCTGAGATTATAGGGACCCTTCAAACAGCTATTTATCATTCCATGAAATCTAATAATCAGTGGAAGGAGCTTTACTCATCGGTTTGTAGAAATGGACAGAATCTGGCTGTTAATTGTAGATCTGCACCAAACCATGGCTGTGGTTACAGGTGCACTGCATCAACCTGGAACCTTGAATCACATTTAGTTATTTAGTTATTCATTTAGTTATTAGTTTAGCTAGTTTAGGATTCAGTTATTTAATCAGCAAATGGCTGAGGACTAAATATAAAGACTCCGAGGGACTGATTTTCTGCAGATGTTATGATGTTATGTTATTTTCCTTTGAAACAGTTTGTTTTCCCACACAACATTTCATTCAGACACTGTGGTGATTAAGATGCTCTGGCTCCGGAGCTGTTTTGAGGTCAGCCTGTCATTATGCTTGATTACCCAAAATACTCAACATTAACGTTTGAGGAACAGGGTCAAACTCTGAACTTGCAGTTATGCGACTTTGTGTGGGAACCTTACAGAGAAATGGTTCAGGCACAGACTTGTCTGTAGTCTCATGGTCTGTGTCCTTAATGTTTTTAGAATAAAGCTTATTAAAGTTTTCATACTGAATCAACAACCTTTTGGAGTCTGCTAAGCAGAAAATGTAGATTGTTCATTTACTGCAAAGATACTGAAGAGAAATTCAGAATCACTGGTGACTTCTCGTGAAGTGCTGCTTATCCTGACTCATGAATCATTATCATCTAATTCTTAGACATACAGTAGGAGTCTTATCATTTCTAACGTTCGGTTTGTTCTAGCAGGGTGGTCACGTCGTACTGTTTTTGTCTTTCTTTCAGCCTTGGCAGAGAAGTTTGCAGACATCTTCTTCCTGGTGGACAGCGGACTGAGCACAGCAGAGTTCCAGCAGGTCAGGAGCATCCTCGTCCGACTGGCCAATCAGCTTAACATCGGCGCATCTGCCTACCGCCTTGGTTTGGCCCAGTACGGTCAAGACACCAAGGTAGAGTTCCTTCTTAATGCTTACCAAACCAAAGAGGAGACCCAGGCTGCCGTTAAGCGTTTCCGTCAGCGCCGACTGCAGCCCAGTGAGCCGCGCAACCTGGGCATTGCCTTGCAGTACGCCAGCACTAACTTATTCACTAGGGAGGCAGGAAGTCGAGCAGATCTAGGCTTCCAGCAGTACCTGGTCGTTCTAAGTGGAAAAGACTCAGATGATCCCGTGTATAAGTCATCACGTCTGGTCAAATCAGAGGGAATTACTGTGGTAGGGGTGGGCCTCGGAGGCTCAATGAACGAAATACGTCTCATTGCCACGTCACCATATGTGTTCGACTCTGTCTTCAACATCGTACCTTCCCTGAAGGCCATCGTCGAAAGAGAGGAAGAGCAGACCGCTCTTACAGGAGGTGAGACCTATAGTTATGAATCACTTGAATGCACCTTTGTAAATGTACTTCAGGGTTGTGAGTTGTTTCTTACTGACAGGTGAGTGGACCAGCATGATTATCTTTCTAGCTTTGACTGAGATCACTTGAACAGATCTGATTACATCAGAGCCAAACCTGTACCTTTGACTACTCGCTTTGAGGACAGTAACTCAGACATGTTTGATGTCCATCACCTAGATGAATGAAGATGCGGCTAAAGACCATCCTAGTCAGGTTCAGACTCCATATCCTGTCTGATTAAAAGGTCACTATGTCAGATTAGCTGATTATAAAGTCATAAGTTCTTGTTGTTTCATGTTCGACTATCATCTGTCACAGCTGTGACCTGCAGTATGTCAGTAGCAAAGAGGTGTCAGTTAGAAAGCACACTGTGCGTCTGTCAGTCAACATTGGAGAAATCATTGAAGATGTAGAACGAGGTGGGAGATGACAAAAAAACACAAATCTTTTTATTGGGACGTCCCACATGTCAGTTATATTCCACTACAACACACTACGTGGGGTAAAACGACCAACTGCTGCCCTTGATGCCTGTTTGTACCCACTGTTATTTATGTAGTATAGAGCCAAATCTCAATGCACTTTACATAGGAACCCAACAACAACATCCCTTTAGAGCAGCACTTGGTGACAGTGGAGAGAAAAAACTCCCTTTAACAGAAGAAACCTGCAGCAGAACCAGGCTCAGTTGGGGTGAGTGGATAGAGGAGAGAGAAAAGAACAGCAACAATAAACAACAAATAAACACTGTGCAGGCTGGTGGGGCCAGTCTTTCCAGTCTTTTTGTCCCAGCACCACAAGTTCATTGGTTGGGTCCATTATTGGTGATGTGATGATAGGTAGTTTAGTTGTGGCATGGGGGCCAATCCAGAAGCAGGCACAGTGAAAGGCAGCAGTAGATGTTTCTGGGTGCCGTCTTCAGGAAGACAGACACATGGCAGGAAACACAATCAGTAACTAGTGCACACACCTGTCATCATATAGAGTGAATGAAGAAGCTGGTATTGCCACTCTGAGTCTGTTTGTGTGGAAATGACCATGATGACTTTATGAACATTAAAATTCCTGTTACAGATTGCAAAGCAGCCAAACTGGCAGATGTTGTGTTCATCATTGATGAGTCTGACAGCATCGGAGCCAACAACTTCCAGCTGGTGCGGACTTTCCTACACTCCATTGTGAGCGGCCTGGAAGTCAGTCCAAACAGAGTCCGAGTGGGCATCGTGGTCTACAGTGACAAACCCACAGCTCACGTCTTCCTCAACACCTTTGACGACAAGAACGAATTACTGAACTTCATTAAAATCCTGCCTTACCATGGAGGTGGCAAGAATACTGGCACTGCCCTGAAGTTCACACGAGAGAAGGTTTTTATCGAGCAAAAAGGAAGCAGGAAAAATAAAGGCGTGCAGCAGGTGGCGGTGGTGATCACAGACGGCAAATCTGAGGACATGGTGGGCAAAGCAGCAGCTAACCTCCGTCGGGCTGGTGTCACCATTTATGCTGTTGGAATTAAAGATGCAAACCAAACCCAGCTGGTACAAATGGCATCTTACCCTGCCAATAAGTATGTGTATACCGTGGAAAGCTTTACCAAGCTCAGAGCTCTGGAGCAGAGCCTGCAGAAAACTCTGTGCCATAACATCTTTCGCCAAGCAATCACAGTCAGTACCAGGAGGAGCACCATCAAAGAAGGTCTGTCTCTTTAATAGTCTTAATTTGTTGGAATATACACAGATATAATTCAGGTTTTAATCAATAAATGTAGTATAGCATGGAACATGTACATGAAGAGTGTACACCTGGTGCATTGTGGAAATGAACTTTAACTTGGCTTTAATTTGGCTCTTTGTTTTCCAGGCTGTGTACAAACTGATGAAGCAGACATCTTCTTCCTGATCGATCACTCAGGAAGCATTTTCCCCTCTGACTTCCAAGATATGAAGATGTTCATCATTGAGTTTCTTCACACCTTCCGTATTGGGCCACAGCATGTCCGCGTTGGAGTTGCAAAATATGCAGATTCGCCAAACTTAGAATTTGATTTGACAACATACTCAGATGCCACAGAACTGGAGAAAGCTGTGGAGGATATCAAACAATTAGGAGGCGGGACAGAGACAGGAAAAGCCCTGGAATTCATGGGCCCATACTTCAGAAATGCAGTGGCCTCTCGTGGTCACAAAGTCCCAGAGTACCTGATAGTCATCACTGATGGAAAATCCTCAGATGACGTCAAAGCTCCTGCAGTTAACCTGAGATCACAGGGTGTCACCGTCTATGCCATCGGGGTGAAAAACGCAGATGAAGATGAGCTGCAAGAGATTTCTGGCGACCCCAAGAGGACTTTCTTTGTCAATAATTTTGATGCCCTGAGGCCCATCAAGGATGACATCATCACAGACATCTGCTCTACAGACGGTAAGAAAGTCTGGACTAACAGTGCATGTCTACCATAGTCTGATAGTCTGTATGTCGTAGTTGTGGGCAATACAAACCAGCATTTTGATTACTGGTGTCTATCAGTATTCAGTGTACTTTTCTTGGTTTGGATGTATTTAGCATTTTTGGAACTAGCTCAAAGGCCCCCAAGTCAAGAGAAGCAGCAAAAGGAGGAACACCACACTAACATGTCTGTGCTCCTGTGTCCACAGCGTGTAAAGACATACCAGGAGACCTCGTTTTCCTGATCGACAGCTCTGGGAGCATCTATCCAGAAGACTACGACAAAATGAAAGACTTCATGAAATCTGTCATCAACAAGTCCATCGTCAGCAAGAACGAGGTGCACGTCGGTATCATGCAGTTCAGTACCATCCAACAGTTGGAGTTCCCCCTGAACCGCTACTACAGCAAAGAGGAAATGTCCAAAGCCATTGATGCTATGCAGCAGATTGGTGGAGGCACACACACGGGCGAAGCCATCACAGAGGTGTCGCAGTATTTTGAAGCAGCCAGAGGAGGGCGTCCTGACCTGAGGCAGAGACTGGTGGTGATAACAGATGGTGAGGCCCAAGACGAGGTGAAAGGCCCTGCTGAGGCTCTGAGGGCCAAGGGAGTGGTGGTCTATGCCATTGGAGTGGTGGATGCCAACACCACCCAGCTGCTGGAGATCAGTGGGTCATCAGACAGGACGTATGCTGAAAGGGACTTCGACGCTCTGAAGGACTTAGAGAGCCAGGTGGCATTGGAGCTCTGCGACCCAGACAGAGGTAAGAGGAAACTGGGGCTATCACAAAGCACAGTAGGAATCAAAACAGTTCAGTAAAGCCCAAAACCCTCAGCAGTCACATGACGATGAGTCACATGGTCCCTAAAACATGTTCACTAAAAAGCAATTACCAGGCGCAGTCTATATTTTTATTTTAAGAATCAAAAACCCCAGTGAAGAATTGTGAAGTTGTTTCCTACACATAATTTTAAAGAAGCATAATCCTGAACATTAATTTGGTGGGAAGATTTTTACTGTGAAACACAGCACAGGTGGAAAAGTCAATGGATTGTTTGCTAACATGGAAATAAGATTTGAAGATTAGGAAAGGTAGGCTCCAGCAGATCCCTGTGACCCTAGTTAGGAATAAGCAGGTATAGAACATGGATGGATGGATGGAAAGGTGTGTATTATGGAGGCACAAACATAAATGTGTTCTCTTACGTTATTGATCTATCTACTGATCCATTTGTCTTTCTATTTCCAACCAGACTGTAAGAAGACAGAAAAAGCTGACATCATTTTCCTGGTGGACGGCTCCACGAGTATAACCCTTCCCAAGTTTAGAAGCATGCAGAAGTTTATGATGTCAATAGTGAACCAAACCACAGTTGGCGAGGACCTGACTCGTTTTGGAGTTATTCTATACTCCACCAACCCCAAATCTATATTTACTCTGAAAGAACATTACAGCAAACCGGAGGTTCTCAAAGCAATATCAGACCTGAAGTCCCCGTATGGAGACACTTATACTGGCAAGGCTTTGGCATACTCTCTAGAGTTCTTTAATGCAGAACACGGTGGTCGGGCAGCACTTCTGGTGCCACAGATTCTCATGGTGATCACAGATGGTGATGCCACCGACCGTAACAACCTGGTGGCGCCATCTGTGGAACTACGGAACAAGCGGATCAGCGTCTTCAGTATCGGAGTGGAAGGAGCCAACAAGACTCAATTGGAGATCATGGCTGGTTATGACACATCTAGAGTTTTCTATGTGGACAACTTCAGTGCCCTGGAAACGCTGTACAAGAATATTACCCATGTCCTCTGCAACTCCACCAAACCAGGTAAGAAGCAAAAGGATTACATCAGTTCATATAGCTTCATAAAGCTACTGTAGCTCATATCTCCAGAACCCAAATAATATTACTCTCATGAGTAAAGTTACCTGTTCAGTTTGGTGTATAATCAGCAGGAGTCAGAGTCAGCATTAGAGTAAAGACTCTCCAGCCGCAGGACATTTGACTGTAAACAGCTACTGTGCATAAATGACTTAAAGTACTCCAACCACACTTATTTTGTTGTTGCAGCTTGTGAAAAACAGAAGGCAGACCTGGTCTTCCTAATTGATCAGTCTGGCAGCATCGACCCCCAGGACTACACCATCATGAAGAAGTTCACGGCAGAACTGGTGAACAGCTTCAAAGTCAGTGAAGATTTAGTGCGAGTTGGACTTGCCCAGTTCAGCAGCAGCTTTCAGGATGAGTTTTATCTGAACAAGTTCTACACAGAGGAAGCAGTGACCAAGCACATCTTGGACATGGTGCAGCTCGGTGGAGGAACCAACATTGGACTGGCACTTGATTCCATTAGGGAGTATTTTGAGGCATCACGGGGCAGCCGCAGGTCTGCTGGGATCTCCCAGAATCTGGTGTTGATTACAGACGGCGAATCACAGGATGACGTGGAAGATGCAGCCGACCGACTGAAGGATCTGGGCATTGAGGTTTTCGCCATCGGCGTAGGAGACGTCCACGACCTGGAGCTCCTGCAGATCACTGGCACCCCAGAGAGGCTGTTTACTGTGCAGAACTTTGGCAGCTTGGACAACATCAAGCAAAAGGTGGTTGACACCATCTGTAAATCCAAACCCCACAGAGATCCCAGCGGTGAGTTGGAAAGTGTGACTTTGATTCTTTGTTTTGTTTTCCTTCCCACCATTTTATCTCAAACCTTTTCCTTTCCTGCAGATTGTACCATTGACATCGCCATGGGATTTGATATTTCTAAAAGAACCGGAGCTCCTGGGGAGATGCTGGTCAGTGGCCACACCAAGCTCCAGACCTTCCTGCCAGACATTGCACATTATGTCTCCTCTGTAAAAGGTCTGTGCTGTGTCGGCCCTGAACCAGTCAAGACCAACATCGGGTACCGAGTGGTGAGTCGTGACGGACGCTCCCTGTACGACTTTAACTTTGAGGGCTACAGTGAGGACGTGGTGAGGAAAGTCATGACCTCCAATTTGGCAGAGCCCACTTATTTCAACACCGCCCTGCTGAAGTCCTTCGAGCAGAAGTTTAAAGTTGGGTCCAAAGCAGGTGTGAAGGTGAGTCGGAGACATCATCCACACATACATCCACAAAACCAAGTGTCATTTCACTGTGTCGTCATCCCAGTCTAAGACATGCTCATTAGTTTTTTGTTGAAAGAAGCTTTGGATTTCCACCTGATCAGGCATTTAGGAGGTTTCAGAGACTTTAGAGATCAGAGTCCTGTGTTTGTAGTTAGAAGTTCCAGCTACTGTTTCCCTGACGTTCACTCTGGTCAGGAATAAAGAAACTCTCTGTGGTCAGTCTCCATTGTCAGAATGATTTTATTGTTAGGAAACAGACTCAGGCCTTCCCTCCCACACTGTTCTATAAGGACAGGATCATAAGCAGCTTGGATATGGCTGTTCTTAGCTTTCTTGTCTTTTCTCTCAATAACAAATTCCAGTAAGTATTTCTCAGACACTCAGGCCCTACTGGTCCCCCCTGTCCCTGGACTGTCTGGTCTCTCTAACACCAAAGTTTGTGATGCTCATTTTGAGCTCCACAACAGATTATTTAGCAGTGATTCAAAATAGGGATTTGAGATAGTTTTCTGTCCAGACTTCAGTTTAACGTGTGACTGGTCCTTCAGGTGCTGGTGATCTTCTCAGACGGACTCGATGAGGACGTGATGAAACTGGAGCAGGAATCAGAGATGCTGCGACAGTCTGGTAAAAACCCACAGGGGCAGTTTCCTTGAAATGATCAAGCATGTTTTGTTTTTTTGGGTGCATCATGGTATCAGCAGTTTTTAGAGAAATGACGTACATTTGATCATCCTGTTGTGTGTTTCCTGCAGGCGTCAGTGCTCTGCTGATTGTGGCTCTGGAGGGGGCACGTGACCCTGCCCAGCTGCAGATGTTGGAGTTTGGTCGGGGATTTGGATACAAGCTTCCTCTCAGCATCGGGATGCCGAGCGTCGGCAGCACCATCCTCAAACAGATTGTAAATTAATTACACAAGTAGAATATTTATTACACGACGACACTTATTCAATCACATCTGGTTGTAAAAGCATTGAAAAGGTTACTGAATCACCCTGCATGCCAGCCTAGTCTAGCACAGATCACTGCTGAGAGTTGAGAAGAAAGTGATGAAAGACTCAGCATTCAAAGAGCCAAAGGTTTTCCCGTCCTGGCACGTCTGTTTCCAGGAATGAAAAGCAGGCAAAACACCTCAGGGAAGTTCTGATTGAAGAAAATATGTCAGTTATTCACCATGTTGAGGAATAGCCACTGGGAAAGGAAGGAAACAACAGGAATCCAGCAATGATCTGTGGGCTGGTCCATGTGAGAGCAGCTCTGCCCTGTTTGTTTTATTGGATTGGGGAAACATTAAATACTGCTAGGGGCTGTGATATAAATTGATTTTATTATTTCTGCCTGTTCTCTCTGCAGGACACAGTGTCAGACAGGGAGTGCTGCAATGTCATGTGCAAATGTTCTGGGCATGAAGGATCCCGTGGCTCTCGGGGCTCCCCAGGGTTAAAGGTAAAGGCACACACCTTTAAATTTCAAACATGTTGCTCTGAGCTGGCAGGGATTCAACTGTTGGTATTTTCAGGGTAAACTAGAACGTACTTCACTTTTCCATGAATGAAAAAGTAGTCAGCAGTGACAGATCTAGTATTTCTTGCACTACGGGGGGCACAGGGGTGGCAAAAGGTTTTAGTAGGTTTACATGAACAAAAGATTAACAAATACATTTTTACATCAGCCCTGTGAGCTGAAAGGGAGGGAACAGTGGCTGTCGCCATTAACACAAAACATGATTCCTTTGTCCTTCTGGGCTACTGTAGAAACGGCTCAACATGGCTGCCTCCATGAAAGGGGACCTGCTCCCTATGTAGATTTAAAAGGGTCATTCTAAGACTAATAAAATGCAACAGTTGGTATTTTCCAGTGATTACACATTAATGACAACATGTTTATGAATACTATGTTCCATTTCTACTAATAGATCACTCTAAATATTTCCCAACAAAGCAAACTGTGTAGAATCCTATAATCCAAGTCCTATAGGCTGTTTGCAGCTTTTTCACCGATCCTGTTTAAAGTATCCTCACTGAAAGTACAGTTAAATGTCTACTGGGACTGATTCCATCTGACATTATGAGCCCATCCCAGGGGTCAGCTGATAACTCTGAGGGCAGAGCAAAAAAAGAAAAACACCACAGCTCTGACTCCCTCGTCTCAGTTTTGGTTCTGGAATTTACTCAAACTGTTTTTGTGAAACACTGGATAAATTTCTGTTTTTGGGAAACAAACCATGTGAGATGTTTAGGGGGGAACCACGCTGCTTTTATATGAAACAGTCACAGTGATTGAATCTTTAACAGTGTGTTGTATGCAGACGAGGGTGTTTTTTAATATGAAATATTTGTATTGACGTGTTATGGAGATGAAGTATAACGTCACTGAAGTAATACCTCAACTTTGTGCTTAGGCACAAGTAAATGTACTGAGAATCCAGGAAAATTAACTTACTTCAGTACTGTACTTCAGTCCAGTTCTGAGGTATTAGTACTTTACCAGAGTATTTCCATGTTGTGCTACTTCATCCTTGGACTTCACTACATGTCAGAGCCAAATCTTGGACTTTTTCCTGCTCTGGACAAAGAAAATTGCCTCGTGTACTAAAGTTTTGTCCGTGAGCTGAAATGAAAGTTTCTGAAGCTTCTCTCTGTTTCCTGAACAGGGTCTGTCTGGACAGAAAGGTTACCCCGGCTTCCCAGGAGAGGAGGGTGTCTCTGTGAGTGCTTCATTCATTTTAACCACGTTTCCTCTTTTATTTGAAACAGGTGTGAAAACTGTATTACAGTAGATCAATGACAGACAGGAAGCTGTTGCAGCAAACGGAGAGCTGCATGAAGCTCATTCATGAGTTTGACAGTCATATCTGCAGTGATTCTGATCATCTGTTAAAGACGTTTCTCAGGTGAAAAGCTGCACAGTGAAAGTCTTTGTTGGACTGTGGGAACACATGGAGACCGCATCCATTACTGTCTGACACTCGGTGACTTTGTGTGACCAGTAATCCATCGCAGGAGACAGAAGCAACATCATCATTAAATAGCTGAGCAGCTACTGTGTCAGGAACCAGACACACTAAAGAAAAATCATTAGAGTGAATAAGAACGTAGTCAGACCATAAAATCTCAATAGGGATGAAAGAATCTAGTTTGCAGTTCAGCCCATTCAGTGAGTCCAAACATCTGGAATATCAAAGATTAGTTAGTGGACTGTGTCGTAAAGGATCCTAAATCAGATCAGAGATATTTGTTTGGACTCCTCAACAGTCTAAGTTTACAGATAGAAATCAGGGGATGGTCTTTGATGATACAGCTGCTGTTTATGTGATTCACTGAGACAGACCAGTCATCAGCACAAAGACTCAGTAGCTCCAGCTATGACACTTGGTCCTGCTGCTTCACAAAGCCATAAATGTGTGTGCGCCTTCAGCTGGGACACACTCGGCCTTTTCTAAATATTTATCTTCAGTTCTTTTTGTCAAATGTCCAGATTCTTGTAAAGAAACTTCATGGTTGTTATTTAAAAAATAACGTTTATTGAAAGTTTGGACATGGGGACAAAGCTGCTTCAGTAAATGAAGGACCAGTCAGACAACAACACCACACATAGTGTCAGTCTGCACCACAGTGGGGGCTTGTCCCTGCAGCCACCTCACCGTCAGGGTTAGAAACTCTACGACTGAGCCCTGAACAGAACCGATGCCAAGTCCTGGTGGTGAGATCAGAACTGATGCTGCATCACTGCTCACTTTGTGTGGATCCTGCAGGGCGACCGGGGGCGTCCTGGACCAAGTGGACCCCAGGGTATCCAGGGCTGTTCTGGACTCAGAGGACTGAAGGTACAGTTCTGTTTACTGCTACTAAGAACCAAAGGTTCTGTCATTAATGATCTGCCTGTGATTCTGACTCCTGCTGTTTGTGTGTGCAGGGTTCCAGAGGCCTCCGGGGGAACAGGGTGAGTGACTCACGCTGCTGAAATGTAAAGTCAATTAGACGAGGAAATAACTTCTGAAGACAAACATTACAGTCCAGATAGAGTCCGATCTGTGATTCTCTTCCAATGTCACAGGGCGAAGACGGAGATACCGGACTGGATGGAGTCAATGGAGAGCAGGTACTGTCCTCAGAAAGATCAGACCGTAGGTTTTTAAAGTGGGACAGGTGGATGCAGGGGTAATGGAAATGACAGGCAGTTAGTCTTCGTGATATAAGATACACGTCCCTACATCAGATCAGAAGAAACTGCAGGAACTGCCTGACGATCCCTTCGTCAGTGTCACAGCTGGTCCAGTGTCTGGTCAGTGAGCTGGACCTGAAAACTGGACTGTAGAACATCACCTGAGCAGACCTACTTTCCACCTGTGACCTGGGTGACACAGAGTTTTGTGATTATTTTGGTGTGAAGTGTGAATGAGCTCACTGCAAACAGGAGCTGCTCACTCAGACACTTTCAGTGGTGAGAGTTTAACTGCAGATAAAGAAAAAGCTGATTAGAACAAAGGAACCAAAATAGAAGCAAATAGAAACAGCCCAAACAACATCCATCAATAAGTAGAAATAATATGTTGGTGCGGTTGTTCCATGTTTGCCTGAGTGACCAGGGCTCAAAAACAAACCGTTTCACGGAGCCACCAGCAAATCAGATCAGATGGTTGTGCGATACAGTCGCTGTGTTTTAGTTGTGGAGGAAATGAGCGGGTGTGTTCGGGAAGTCAGCCGACGGTGCTGAGTGTGTTTCTCTGTGTTTGTGTTTGCAGGGAGTGACGGGCCAAGCTGGAGGTCGAGGAGAGAGAGGAGACTCTGGAAAGCCAGTAAAACAAACTTCATCATTTGTGCCTGATGGTTGTTTTTACAGTCCTGACCCCACGTCTCATTCAGCTGCACCAACACTGTCACGCTTGAAATCCACACTGCAGGACACTGAGCTCATTTAATGATATACATTTAGCTTGAGTTATGCTTTTATACATTTTATTTCTACTAATTATTTGTTAGCATGAAGTATTACATTCCTTGTATTTATTCATGCAGACACTTATCACACATACAACTTATTGTTTTATAGGCACAAAGTGTCTCTGCAGTTCAGTGGAAATGCTTTTTATCTGTGTTGACCTCTGACCTCCGGCTGGTTGACTGACAGGCTGTACTGTCGCCCTCAGGGTATCCCAGGCATCAGAGGGGAGGTGGGACTGAAAGGACAGCGAGGACTGAGAGGAGATCCGGTGAGTCGTGGCGTTTTTATACTCACATCATAACAGGGAAAAAATTTTTTCTGTTTCTGCTCAGGGTGGAGGAGTGGATTTATTTTGTCAGGCAAAAAAAAAAATTAAACTAGAAATAAAGTCTTTTTATTTTTTTTAATGAAAACAAAGATTTTAGAGATTTACATTTTCTCCCAGTGAGAAATCCGGATCTGGCACAATGAGCTGATCTTTGACCCTCACTGCGTCATGTCAAACCTCAGGTCCAGAACTGAAGAGGTTTCAGCCTGACACATTTAACATGAAGCTCTTTCACATGTTGTGGAGATGAGCAGATTTTTTTTGTGCAAACCCTAAACTGTCATTCACATTTTTTCTTTGGCCTAAAACTATGAGCTGGTTGCAGATGGTGATGCAAGTGCTGTTAAATGAGCATCATGGCTTTTGGCAAAGATACTGAAGGAAAGGGTAAAAGACTGAAACTGGGCCTCTGGACATGTTTCCCATTAAGGCTCCAGACCTGGTTACAAACTGCAGCCAAACCAGATCCAAGTCCACTCTGCGCTCAGACCAATCAGGTCACCATCAGTCGGCTGTTTGAAAACAGCTGGATGCTGCACTGGAGCGTCAGTGAGTGGCTTCATCTGTTCACTGTCTGTCTGTGTCTTTGTGTCTGGCCTGACAGGGCGAACCTGGCGCTGACAACACCCGCCCAGGAGCCAAAGGAGAGGCCGGAAACCCAGGGTTAGCGGTAAGAAGCCCCACAGACACAAACGAACTGTGAAACAGTAACGAAGGGCAGGGAACAGGTGATAAAAGTTCTGTTCATTGGCCCCACAGACAGCACATAACAAACATATGTTTAATCACAGGGACCACCTGGACAGGATGGGAGGCCAGGTGAGAGCGGCGTCGTCGGAAACCCGGTGAGATTTCTCATTAGACGCCACAGAATTTCTCTCTTTTAAACAAGATAAAACAAACTCGCACACGGACGATGCTGCACGGACTCAGTCCTGTCTAAGCCAAAGCAGTGTGTCGTGTCGCACATCAGTAATGCATTATCCATCAACCGTCAGCAAATCTCTTCTTCTGTGTAACTCGGATGTTTTTCCTGTTCAGGGTCCAGATGGAAGAAGAGGGCCACCGGGCCAGAAGGTATGAGAGGGACTCAAACAACAGCCGGTGCTGTCGCAGCTGCTTTCTCTCATGGTTTATATCAACCAGACAACCGCAACTCTTTTTAAACTGTGTCTGTGTGTGTGTCTGCAGGGAGCACCTGGATCACCGGGAGATCCAGGAGTAGCAGGCAGCCCAGGTGCTTCAGGTCAACAGGTGAGTCAAACACTCACACCTGATCAGACAACGATTAAAGGAATAATGCAACATTTTGGAAACTCCTCTTAAACGGAAACACATCACTTAGTTTAGCTCAAAAGAATCCACCTTCCTGCAGTCCAAACGAAGTAAAAGTGCAAAAGTAATACTATATTATTGGATTTCAATTACTGCATTATTGTGCTCTGCAGGGTCCCAGAGGGGTCAGAGGTCAGCCTGGACCCAGAGGAGTCCCCGGACCCCCAGGACCTCAGGTCAGTACATCTGCTTCTCCTCACCTCTTCTCAGAAACCGAAGAGGAAAAGTATCCTGCTGACATGTTGTCAGGGAAGTGTTAGAAACAGAGAACGTTCTGAAACCACCTGATATCAGGTGATAACACAGAACTACAGAACAAAAGTCATTTATTCATCAAAACAATCCAATAACCAACAATAAGGTGTAGGAACCATCAGTCAGGTCTGGAGTGTATGGATCAGTGGACATGCGTGTTGTAAAGTGCATCAAACCAAACAAGCAGCGAGCAGGCCTGCAGACAGCTAGACCACAGGCCTAGACCACAGGCCTAGGCCACAGGCTTAGACCACAGGCCTAGACCACAGGCCTAGACCACAGCCCTAGACCACAGGCCTAGACCACAGGCCTAGACCACAGGCACACTTCACCTGAAAGCCTGCAGCCTAAACCTGCAGAGGAGAACGGAGCAGAGCAAACAAAGTCGGGAGTGTCGTCACAGTCACAACTTGGAGTGAAACCTCATTCAGGACCAGAGCTGGACTTTCACATGGCAACACATTTGGTCTCACATTTTCACCATCAAGCAACAATAAAATAGAAATAAAGCAATTCGAGGATTGTGTGGAGATGAATTCCCCAGTTCAATACATGAAAACATCACCTGGGTCTTTTCCCACAAATGCTTCATACTTTCTGAAAATGTTTCCAAATCCTTTGGTTCCAATTACATGTAAACAGGGAGAGCCAGGAGCCTCCACTGAAGAGGTCTGGTGTTGACGCTCTTGTCTCATGTCTGACTCCTGGGATTGTGCAGCTCAGCTCTGGTTCTGTAGATCTTGTCCTTGGAGGCTTTATGGCCAGAAATCTGTGGACAGCACCTGAGCAGGTTCCTGCATCCAGCTGCTCCTTAATGAACCCAGTGTTTCTTCTTCTGATGTTACATGTCGTAAATGTTGAATACAGGAAATATGAATAAAGCTGCTGATGATCAAGCCCAGTTTAAAAACAGGAACACAACATTTAAATTCCTCTGAAACTAAAGATCTCCAGAAAACACACGAGCTCAGTGTCTTCACTGTAAACGGGTCAAACAGACTTTAAGGACATTTCGTATATAAATACATGTAGTTCATACATGTACAAATACTGTACCAGTACAATACTGCACAAATACATGTACAGTACTAGTCTCTGGGTGGTTGATTGTTTTTCCTGAAGTGTCTATGATGAAATCCAGATTTTGGGAGGATCTCATTACGGAGCCTCCAGTGTATGAAGTGTTTGTCATATTTGACGCCTTAATAACAGAGTGTCATAAATCTGACAGAGGATTTCACCACCGCTGCTGTCACCCAACATCTGGGCCTCATCTGTCCCAGGGTCCTCTCTCATTTCCTGGGTATGGCTCTGGTTCTGTCGGATCAGAGCGGAGATCAGGTGGAAACGCTGATGTTATTAGATGTTAATGTTTCTGTTCCAGGTTCAGCGTGTGGCTGTGTCAGGATCATCCATGTGATTTAAGGACCTGTGTGTTTATGAGTCCTGCTGCGGGTTGTTGAAGTAATGAGGCACAAATCATGTCAGTCATTAACAGAACCGAACAGCTTCCAGCTCCCCCTAGAGGCTGCAGCGTTCATTACAGCTGCTGTACAACACTGAGTCAAATACTTCTATTTGTAGTAACAGTACTGTTACTACAAGTAGAAGTAGTTTTACTTTGTATTTGAAGTTTTTTTAAGGATTTGTACTTTACCTCAATATAAGTTGCTTGTGTAAGTACAATTACCCCAACACTGCATTTACTGTGGGATGATGGAGACCCAGATGCAGTTCTGCTCTTCCCCGTTCTGACTCTGCTGGTTCTGTTTCCTGCAGGGTACACCTGGAAAACCTGGAGACCCAGGATCAACCGGACGCCCCGGAGAGCCCGGACAGAAGGTGTGTGACAGGATTTCATCTCTAAATTTACGACACCGCGACCTCGTCATCACACTGAGACCAGAGCAGAATAAGTCCAAGCAGATGTTTTCAGGATCAGTGAAACTTTAACTGACCAAATCTGAACAAATATGTTCTAAGTAGGACAATGATTAATAACTTAACTCACCATGTTGAAAGCCTGCAGACTGGATCTGATTTAGGTCTGGAGTCAGACCTGGTTTAGAATAACTTTTTTCTTGTTAAAGGGCCAACCAGGAGATCCAGGAGATAAAGGCGCTCCAGGATCACAGGGACCCAGAGGAATGGCGGTATGTGTGTGTGTGTGTGTGAGTGTGTGTGTGTTGACTGTCCAGTATAAAGTGTTTGAGTCAACAACTGTCTGACTGTCTGCTGTCTGTTCAGGGTCAGGATGGTAGAGACGGTTATGGATCTCCAGGACCCAAAGGTGTCAAGGTAGATCTTACTGAGTGTGTGAAAAATGCACAAAACTGATGATCAGCTGTGACAGTACATTCTGTGTAATATTCAGAACAACGTTCACTTTGGTTCTGTCTCCACAGGGAGATCCAGGCTTCCCTGGTTACCCTGGTCTGCCGGTGAGTCAGGTCATCTTCGCATCAGACCCAGTGTCATTGACAGGTTGCGGTTAAATTGTTGGAGAGAAAGTAAATTGGGAATCATTTGGAAACTTCTTGGCTCTGACTCCAAACATCACAGTGAGCTGCAGGCTCTGATAAGCTGCTGGAATGTTGGAGATGGTTTTATGTTCCCCCTTCAGGAGTTTAGGACACGAGTGTGACAGAAAAACAGCAGGTTAGACTCCAACGGCTCCCGGGCCAAAGGAAGGAGGAGGATCCAGGACTGGACTCGTTACTATAACTGGCTTCTGCTTTGTCTGTCCACTCCACTCTGCCCTGCGGCACTTCACATTAAAGGCCTTTATTGATTGTGGAAGGCTTTAAATTTGAAACATTTGCAGGAAGTGTTGAGTTTCAGTCAATCAATCAAAAAAAAAAAGTGATGAAGAAAAAAACTAGTGTTTAAAAAAAGAGCTGATGTTTATATACTTCTAATTTGAAGTACTTTATATACTGCTGGGTAAACATGCTAAATTATGGTTGTGGACTGCAGTTTTTGGAGCCTACAGATAAGAGACTGTGCTGAACTAAAAATGGAGGTCGACTGTGTTTATAAGGGATCGTGTTTGGATTTTCTGAGATCCAAAGAGAATCCAGGGGAACAGTTGGGAAATAACAGCATGATAAATCAGAACATGAGCTCTAAGTTCACTTTTTCTCCTCAGGGTAAGGACGGCCTGCAGGGACCTAAAGGATATCCAGGACGGAAAGGGAACCGAGGTCGAGGCGTGAGTGAACACAGAGCTGCAGTTTGGGGTTTTCTAACTGTGTGTTTCCTTCATACCTCAGTTTCATTTCTGCTCTGACTGATGCAGGGAAACGCAGGCCTGTCGGGAGAATCAGGAGTGTCCGGAGAACCGGGATATCCAGGACACAGGGTGAGAGAGGGAGGAAGAGCACAAGGATCGTCACCATCATTATCCTTAATCAACAGAACCTCATCTGTGACAGGCCAAACTCCAGCAGCCTTTTATATGGTTCATACCAGGGGTGACCAATCCTGGACAACTGATCCAAGTAAAGAGCAGTGGGTAGGGCAGGGGATAGTTTGAAAACAAGCAGGACAGTGGCCCTCGAGGACCAGGATTCGACACCCCTGGTTTATACAAATGTCATCAAATCACAGCCTTTAACTATAAGTTCAGACTTTGTCTTTTCATGACCAGAAGATGAAAAACAAGAGCGAACATTAATCGATGAATCAATCAACAGAAACAGAACAGATCTGCAGATATTTCACTCTCGTCGTCTCAGTAATTTCCTAAACACAAATATTTGCTGCTTTTCTTCAAGTTTAAGGTGAACAGAATATTCGTGGGTTTGACATGTGTCTGATCTTTATGACCAGCTGCTCCAGAAATAATCACTAACTGGTTCTTATTAACTCCACCCTAATAATGAGTTCCTCTTGAACGATCACACCTTGAATATGTCTCATCTCTGTCTGCTCTTCACAGGGTCCCAGGGGTCTTCCTGGAGCCAGAGACATCTCCGTAAGTCCACCTGCCAACATTAGCCTACATATTAACAAATTACCATTAACAAGTGTTTCTACATGATGTCTGTTCTGCTGCTCAGGAGTGTCAGCTGGTCACTTACATCAAAGACAACTGTGGTAAGTGTCTGTTATTTCATTCAATGTAAAATCACATCTGGGACCTGACTGGACTTGAATGGACTTTAAAATGCTACGACAGGTTCACTAACTGCAGTTCAATGTTTCTCCTTCAGCTTGTTCTGCTGCTGGTACGTATCTTCATTTTAGCAATAACGCTAACGTGGTGAGTACAGAAGAAAACCTGTGCTGTCAGCAACTTACACAGCTCTCTCCTATTGTTTCTGCCTGTTAGTCATCAGTCAGTCTGTCTGCCAGTCTGTCAATCAATCAATCAATCAATCAATCAGTCAGTCTGTCTGTCAGTCAATCAGTCAGTCTGTGTCAGTCTGTCTGTCAATCAATCAGTCTGTCTGTCAATCAGTCAGTCTGTGTCAGTCTGTCTGTCAGTCAAACAGTCAGTCTGTGTCAGTCTGTCTGTCAATCAGTCAGTCAGTCAGTCAGTCAGTCAGTCTGTCTGTCTGGCCTGTGATGATATCATTTCTTCACCAAATGTTTTTTTGAGGAAACATTTTCTGGCATTTTCTTCTAAAGTAGGTAAAGTGTGATGCAGTGTCGCCCCCAAAGGGTGGCTGGGTGGGCCATGGCCCCCATCCTAAAATTATGGACCACTGCACACTATCACCCCCCTCACTCCTACACCCACCAAAAAATATTTATTACAGGTTTAACCACATACTGTTAACAAAGATGGCTGCCATGGCAGTTGAAATGAAGCCACTATAGGTCAATCGCCCCCTGATGGATGGTTGCAGTGTAGGTCATAAACCCTGCCCCCTCAATGTTAGCGGATGGGACATGAACCAAAGCTGATTTGATATTTTAGGTCGATATTATCACACTGCTCTGTGTACTAGTGTCATTTTTCTGATAAGCTGATAATTATCACACCAGAAACTTCTGTCCTGTATTTCACATGTTCTTTGTTTTATGCTACCAAACACTGAACAACTGTAAAGGACTAAAACATTTCAGCAAGTACTGGATGGCTCCTACTGATGTTCTGATCTTCCATCAGGTTAAAGTTCTGCTTTCACTGAGGTATTGCACATTTTCCTTCCTGTGCTGCTGTTGGACAGTCTGAACTAAATAAAAGGAGGAATCCATCTTAACTTTTTCTAAGGTTCAGCCATCAGGTGTAAGTCAGTATCTGCTATTTTCATTCTTCTCTCCTCTACTCAACCTGCTCTCTTCTTCGTTGGTTTGCAGGTCAGTCATCATGCCCAGCCTACCCCACTGAGCTGGTGTTCTCCCTGGACATGTCTGAGGATGTGACCCCTACAGCCTTCGAGAGGCAGCGCATCGCCCTCCTCTCCCTGCTGGAAGACATCTCCATCGCTGAGAGCAACTGTCCAACTGGTGCTCGGGTTGCTGTGATGGGATACAGCTCCTACACCAAGTACCTGATCCGCTTCCAGGACTATCACCGCAAAACACAGCTGATCAACGCTGTGAAGAACATCGCCTTGGAGAGGACAGCTAACCGGCGCCATCTTGGGGCCTCCATGCGCTTCGTGGGTCAGAACGTCTTCAAACGGGTCCGAGCAGGAGTCCTGATGAGAAAGTTGGCGTTCTTCTTTTCCAGTGGACCTACACAGGATGTTGAAGACATTGTTACTGCTATGATGGAGTACCGGGCCCTGAACATCATCCCTGTGGTCATTGCCCTGAGGAACATGCCCACTGTCAGTCAAGCCATGCAGGTACTTTGTTTGTCAGGAGGACAACACCTTTCCAGGAAACTGATACTAAAGCATTGAAGCACACCAGCAGATGCTTGAGCCTGGTCATGACTGATTCATGTATCTTTGATTAATGTTCTCAGATCGATGACTCGGGAAGCTCCATTTTCACGGTGCTGGGGAGGGACATGTCTGCAGACCTGAGGAAGGTCAGGAACTGTGCCCTCTGTTACGGTAAGCTTCGAGGCTCGGGCCTCTCCATTTCAGAGAGAATTTATCTGTCAGCTGAAGAAGGGTTTTGTATGTTGGTAACCACAAAACTGGTGAGAAACCTACTAGGAGTCAGAACCTTTCACATCCTGCTCAGCCACTAGCAGAATTGTTTTACACCAAGTTAACAGTGTCGACTCTAGTGAGCAACCACTCAGCAGGTTCCTAAAGTGAATGTTTGTTTCTTCAGACCCCTGCAGGCCTTTGGAGGAGTGCGCCTTCATCCAGAAACCAGTGCAGCCTCAGGAGGTGGATGTGGACCTGGTGATGGTGGCGGACAGCTCCAGAGAGATGCAGGCTGATGAGTATGCTGGCGTCCAGCAGCTGCTGGGCTCTGTGGTGAGTCAGCTGGCTGTGAGCCAGAGGCCCCGCCAGCCCGGGAACCAGGCCCGAGTGTCTGTAGTCCAGCAGAGTGGTACCCAGACTCCCAGGGTGGAGTTTGGTCTGCAGACATACCAGGACCAGAAAACCATGAGGACCCAAATCGAGAAGATGCAGCAGCTGGCTGGGCCTTCTGCGCTGGGACACACACTGGAGTTCACCCTGAAGGAGGTGTTTCTGAAGGCCAGCCAGCCCCGCAGGAGGAGGGCGCTGCTGGCCGTGGTGGGCACCCAGACGGTGGATGTGGACCAGGCCAAGCTGCGTTATATCTCCCAGAAGGCCAAGTGTGAGGGCGTGGCGTTCTTCGTGGTGACAGTAGGGGACGGCTACAGCCAGGCGCAGGTGGAGCAGCTGGCCAGTCTACCTCTACAGCAGCACCTGATCCACGTGGACAGACTGAAGGCCGAGGAGCAGGGCTACGCCCAGCGCTTCATCAGGGTCTTCCTCTCCGCCCTCAACAGTAAGAACACAGTCTGACAGCAGCTCCGTTCATCAGCTTCAGTGAAGCTTGTTTCACAGATCAAATTCATGAGGAGCCGTAAATACAACAGCCTCAACACATGTACTGTACTGATGTACCTCATTAGGATTCCAAAGGCAGGACTTGGAATTGTTTGTTGTTTATTTGTGTTGCTCAGTGTTTTCCTCAGGCCAACGGTTTGTCCAGCACTGATGAATGTGTCTGTTCTTTCAGGGGGAATGAACACGTATCCTCCTCCGTCCCTGAAACAGGCGTGTGACCAGCTGAGTGGACAAAGCTCAGGGTAAGTCACTCACACACACACACACACACACACACACACACACACACACAGTGTCTCAGGAAACAAACAGGCATCTCATTTGCTAATCATTACGGTTTTGGGGTTTTTTCTTGAACTAATTTCAACATGACACTTTGGGGTCTTGAAAACCTCCAGGAACTGTGACAAACCTTTGGCACCTTGTTCCAACAGTTTATGGACAAAGGGACTAAAGAAGGACAGTAATTGTTAGTTGCAGCCCTACAGAATTACAGCATCAGTTCAATCAGCGAGTAGATCTAGACGCTGCTGGCTCTGAGCAGAAACACTGCAGCAGGACTGAAAGGTTCTGAGACTGTGTCCTCTGGCTGCTGTGTCCAGTCAGGGGCAGACGGGGGTGGAGCAGCAGACGGGGTTGGAGAAGCAGACGGGGGTGGAGGACCTGGGCTTTCAGGAGCAGACTGGAGGACAGAGTCAGACCAGCCAGCTGGACATCGACTCTCTGAGCCGAGGAGATAACCAGAGATTCATCTCAAGATCTCATCACGACGGTACACACACGCACACACACACACGCACACACACGCACACACACACACACACACACACACACACACGCACACACACACAGTCAGAGCTGGGTGTAGGTTCAGTCCTGATAAATAAAGATTCCTGCAGCCACTCGTCTTTTGATGACTGTTGACACACACAGAACAACAGAACCTGCAGTTTTCAGCGTGTTGATGTTCCTGTGGAACAGTGAAGCTGTTGCATGTTCGTGTCTCCAGATGTATTTTTATTAAAGCTGTGTGTCTCGTACTGCACGCTGTGACTAAACCTGCTGTTCTGTGATACATCTTGTCTGGAATGATTCTTGTGTCTGCATGTTTTCTCCTGGGGCAGCGGTTTTTATCGCACCCCCCCACGGCCTCTCACATTAACAATGAACTCATGTTCAGGTCCAGCAGGGACAGGATAACAGCCGCTGCCCTGGGGACTGTTCAGAGTTTGTAGTAAATGTGTGTGTTCTGCTTTCAGCCCGCTGTCAGCTGGATGCTGATTCTGGTATCCAGTGCAAGGACTATGTCCAAGTCTGGTTCTTTGACAAACACATCGGTGCATGCACCCCCTTCTGGTTTGGCGGCTGCGGCGGCAACGCCAACCGCTTTAACACGGAATTTGAATGTTTCCGGACATGTGCCCGCCATAGTAAGTCCTGACTGCACAAACCCAACCGCCAGCCTCTGTGGACGGACTAACCTGTTTTAACTCTCTCATGTTGTCTTCAGCTCAGTATCAGGGGCCTTGGAAGGCACAAAATGAACTCCAGTTGTCAGGGGGTAATCCCCAGTTTGTCCAGAAGCATCAGTCCATCAATACAACCCTGTAGACTTGATATTGACCCCCCACCCCCCCATTTTGTAAAATACACTGAAGCAAAAACGATCCCTTCATTGTCATTTCTGTTTTTTGTTTAGTTATATCTAATAACTTACCTGAACCTGGTGCAGGACTCTGACATGAGCTCGTTCATTCCCTGACACCTGGAGTCAGTTTCTGAGTGTCTCCTTCCTGGTTGTGACCTCAGAAACTGAACCCCAGGCAGCACAGGGTTCACAGAACAAAGGTCGAGTAGAGCTGCACCTGTGTGATGTGTTGAAATGCCTGTGACCTGTGGGTGACTGTGTCGTCTCTGACAGATCCGGACATCCTGCCTGAGCTGCAGCTGAAACCCTTCGTCTCCAAAGGTAAAAGCAGAACCAGTGTATTGTCCAAACACGTTCAGAATGAAATGCAGAAAGATTTGGAATAGTTCAGAACCACTGCTGTCTGGTTGGTTTGGAAAATGCACATAAGATAGAAGAACCCCCCCCCCCGCCCGCCCGCCCGCAGTCGGTCTATCAGGAACCCCTGTGTCGGAGCCATTACAATAATCTGCCTCTCTCTCTATCCAGACTCGTGCTTCCTCAGCCAGGACCCAGGCAGCTGCCAGGAGTACACCATGATGTGGTTCTTCGACACTGAGCAGAACGAATGTTCTCGCTTCTGGTATGGCGGCTGCGGGGGCAACGCAAACCGTTTCAAGACGCAGGAGGAGTGTGAGAACCTCTGTCTGACTAGGAGTCGATGAGGACGACGTCACTGGATCGGTTGGAGGAAAATACCCCAAACACTTAGGAAAACACCAGAAAACACACACCTTCAAGAAAAACGACCAAAGCATCTTGATGAATAACTTAGTCTTTACTCAGAGCTGAGTCAGTTCTGGGCCAGTTAAACTAGTTTCAGCTAACCCGCCTTCAGGGAAACGTGAAACTGTCCCACAGATCCACAGCTGCTGGCTGAAGGGTTTTGCAGTGCTTTATTTTTATAAACGTGCAGGTTTTATGTCCTTCAGAGCACTTTTTATCTGTACTGTTCCTTTTTACAAACTGTCACCAAACCTGAACCTCTGACTGACCCTGCTCAGATGTTCATGAGCTTCTTCAGGTTCCTCTGGTTTCTTGTTTCTTTAAGATCAAATGCTATTTGTATGAAGAAGGGGGGGCTTGTTGAGACCTAAAATTCATGTTTGAAGGAATTGAAAGAGTTGACATTAAACTGTGGTTATGTAAATGCATTTGGTTTATTTCCCAGCCCAGAAGTCAGAACTCAGACCTGAAGGTTTTAAGAAGTGAGACGCTCATTAATCCGTCGCTTAACCTTTTACGACCATTTAGCAAATATAGAGCAAACTGCTCCACTAAGAAGATATAAGCAAAGCCCCACCACAGGAACAGAAATGCTCAGGTCCTACTCAGCCAGGAAGATGTTTTCGCTTTTCTCAGATACCATCAGTCCGACAACACTAGACAGGCTTTAGACAAACCAGACTCATTCAAACTCAGGGACATGTGATGCATGCAGTGTAACCACAGCCTCACTGGTCCCAGACTGCTGCAGAGCTGTGGTCCAGCCACTGATCTGCTGACAATGGACTTGATTTGAGAATTCACAACCGAGACTCAAGACTCTTTGCTGAGCGGTGACCCCCTGAAGATTGACTATCCAAACTCATTCTTAGAAAGCTGACTGGGAAAGATGAGGAGAGTCTGCAGAGGTGGTGCTGTTTAAAGTCTGACGGACTGCTGCGGAGCCAATAAAATGCTAAATGTAAGACTTTTACCGTAGTGCTAGTTTTACTGGACTGAGCTGCTGCTGTTGCATTGACGCTGTGGTTCGTGTGGAGGTCATCCCGTCTCTCCAGTCTCTGGTTCACACCACAGATATGAACATGTGCCTGCAGCGGCCACAGACCAGCCTGAGCCCCTAAAAGCCCTGAAACATGTCTGTCCCACAGTCTGGATGTGGATGGTCTCTGTCTGTGGTTTGTCTAACTGACCAATGGTGCTTCATGTAAAAAACAATAAAAAAATGACACAAAATCCTGGAGTTTGGCCTGGATGGTGTTTATTTATGACCAGTGCATGTAATGCTTTCTAACGCCCAGGCTGACAGACCTCTGCTGGAGGACATGCTAATGCTGTTTCATCTGTTGACCAATTTATTTAGTGACTGCACAGATGTTGAACATCTGTCTGGGATGTTAACACTTAGTTATATATCAAATGGTATGAAGTGAGGGTGGCACAGGAAATAGTCCCGGGGGGTCTCCACCTCTCACCCATTGCATGCTGGGATTGGCGCCAGCCCCCCACCACTCTCCCACTCCCACACACAGGATAAGTAGTACAGATGATGGATGGACTGTAAGACTCACTGCAATGTTTCCCTGAGGAAACACAGATAGTTCACATACAGCAGAACTGAGTTTGGCTGCTGGTCGAAGAGCAGAGTTTATTTAGATGACGGACAAACATTGACATTTGCTTTATCTGCAGTTGGTAACACAATTTATCATTTTATACAAATCAAATCAAAAACTTTAGATCACTCAGATTAATATGTACAGACTAGCACTAGAGACAGAGGAAGAAACTGCAGTCGTGTGTGCAATAATTATTTTTTGATCAGTTGTCAGGGGGAAGAGACAGCTGGTTCTTTCATTGTCTCCGTGTATAACGACATGATCGTGTTCTTCAATACATGATGATCATATATAGTTTATAGAATTTTTAATCAGTGGGTCTGTCAGAAAAACACAGAATGGGTTTGAAATATGTAAATGTCTTGTAGCTGTAATTCACACTGGCGTCCAACAGAGAGCAGATTTAGGCCCAGTCCCCCGCTGCAGCATCCTCCTCCTCTCAGAGTTTACTTTGGAGCAGCTCAAACACAAACACAGTCAATCTACGGGAACCAGCTGACAGACTTTCCCAGTTTAGTTATTTGTGCTGTCAAATTAGAAATCAATGATCAGATGACTTTCCCCTCCACAGCCTCGTTACTGAGCAGTCGGACTAAATCAGGTTTGGTTCTGATACTGAGCTGAGACACGTCCTGGTTCTTCATCGTACGTCACGTTTTGTATTCTGACTGCACGGATTAGTAATGTAAGACAGGAACTGAATAAACATCAGGCTGTGCTCAGATTTTCACACTGCACTGTGTATGTGTGTGTATGTGTGTGTATGTGTGTGTGTGTGTGTGTGTGTGTACTGTTGGGGTGCTGTTCCCTTGTCTTCACTTCCAGACCTTGACGATGCCGTCTCTGGACGAGGTGACGATGAAGCCCTGTGTGGTCTGGAAAGTGCCGATGTCAGTGATGATGTCATGGTGTCCCACAGGGAGGGATTCCGGGCCGCGGCGAGGTGAGTCCTCTACCACACCGCTCTTCTGTTTGCTGTGGATCTCCTGTGGATCAGACACAGCAGGGTGTTTGTTTTTGTTTGTTTCTAACAGGGTACGACATCAACACTTTCCCAGTTACAGCTTCATATCGGGGAGAACAGGACAAACTGGCCAATCCAGGTGTGCTAAGTCTGAGATTCACCCAGGACAACCGCCCTGAGGTGCTGTCTGTTCTTTAGTCTCATCAGCGGTGGAGCTACAAGGGGAAGGTTGCCCTGATCCCACAGTCGTCAGAAGCATGGCCCATGTGTCTATGATGTGAAGCTGCACAGCTACGCTAACAGACAGCGCCTGTGCACCGGATCACCGCTGTTGTTCGTGCACACCCACCTGTACCACTTCTGTGCCTTCGATGATCTTCCTGCTGTAGAGGACGGACGGGCAGTGCAGCGAGTCGTTGGCTCCTCCCGCCACAATGTACGATCTCTCCGGATACGCCAAGTCCCAGAACCTGGAAACACAGAGCAGCTCAAACATTATTACTTTCATTCCACAAACATGTGTTGGAGCGTTTGTGGTTCGTCTTATCAAATCTGCTGCTTTTGAAGCTCAGTGTTTTAAGCCTTTATCTCTCCCTGTCATGTTTTTCTTCACATCTGGCTCGTCTGAGCTGCAGATGTCACAGGGTTGTGGGAAGCTGCAGAGTCTCTGCCCCTTCATGGTGCTGGACTGTCTTCCTGCTCCATTCTGTTTCTGTTTATTTAACCAGTATTGGTTAAAATGAGCAGCTGGAATGTTTGATTAGTTTGTCACATGCAGAACAGACGCTGCACATCACACAGTATCTCACTGTGTAGTTTGTACATCATGCTGCATACACACCAGCTGGTTCCTTTGAGACCAGGGTTCATGGCAGGCAAATGTCTTCAAGTATTTGTGTGATTGGTGTGGTCTATATTCTACTACCCATTTAAAAGGTTTATGAAAATAAGCTGTTACGAACTAAAATAACTGTTATTGATGAACCTGTGGTAAGAATTTTAAAGAACTGATTACAGAACATTCAACACAACGTGTTGGCTGCTGACTGGATTCTGTTTAGTTGTTAAACTGAGCCTGGGTGGACGGTTCCTGTTGTTGTAGGTTTCTCTGGTTCTCCAGTACCTGATCCTCATGTCAGAGCCGGCTGTCAGCAGCAGGGGGTTCCCATCAGCAGGACTACAGTAGATCCCGTGAACGCTGTGAGGAGACGGCTGCAAAACACACACACACACACACACACACACACACTTACTTTAAGTTTAGCTTAGATAGCTTCTCTCTGAGAGGACAAACGTCCCTGTGAATTTTCACTGCTCTGCTCCTCTCAAGGTTCAAGGTGAATGGTGCTATGTAGACCTGCAGTGTCAGGTATCAATAACAATGACTGAAACTTAAAATACTGCAGAACAACAGCTTGTCAAGGTAGAGCGAATCTGAAGGACTTCATGTTCTGTGGGTTAGTCTATAATTATCTCAGCACAGCATCATTACAGCTTCATTGAGCCACACACACCAACCTGCATCTCAGAGAGTGGAGGTGCAGAGCTCGCCCACAGGGTGAATTTACGATCTCCAGTCTCCATGTCCCACATCGACACTTCGTTATTCCCCTGGACAGCTAAACACACACACACACACACACACACACACAGTCAGCAGTCCAGGTATGCTCACTCTGCTTCTTTACAGGTTTCCTAAAGTGAAATGTTGTAAACATAACTGACCTGCGATGACAGATGACTGGTAGAGAGGATGCATCAGCAGTCGTCTGATTCGTGCTCGAGCAGGATGGGAGTGGTTTGAGATGGGGAGCTGGAACCGCATGTCCCAACAGGCCATGGTACCACTGCTCGTACCTGTGGAAACACGAGGTAGGCCTGTTAATGATACCTGCAGGTAGCCAGTCTGGTAGCATTAGCCACCTAGCATGGTCCTGATTGGACCTTTGGACTGAATGGATCTGATGTGGATTTGGGAGGAAGTGGAGCTTTGGGTAACGTTAGAGCTTTGGGTCACATTAGCAGGAACCAGAGCGTCTACTGGACTGACACATTTACTCCTTTGTCAGCTAACGCTAGCTTTGGAAACTCAAATGTGACCAAAGCTCACAGCTGATGTATTTGCGCACTGACCGAGACAGAGCCAGCACTGGTGCATATCGACGGTGAAGGAAGTGATCAGTCCCAGGCGAAGGTCGTGGCGAAGGGTCCAGGCATTGGAGTTGGAGCGAAGGTCCCACCCAACCAGCGAGCCGTTAACGGTGGCGTACGCCAGCACCGACTGAGGACCCGAGTTAAAATGGTGGATGTCGACCGCACAGCCGTCCTCCTGCAGGTCCAGAGACCTGAGAGAACAAGACACAACAACACAACCTTTACCCTCCTCTGTCTACGACAACAGTGTTCCTCTAAAAATCAGTTCTGATGGTCCTGTGGTGAGCTGTTGGGGAGTTCTGGGTACCTGGTCTGGAAGGGCTGAACTTTGGGAGATTTTGGTGGTTTATTCGCTTCGACTGCCAGCAGCTGGATGGATCCGTTGTCTGAGGCCACAGCTAAGTAATGTGACCCCTGACAGAAGGTCAGTGTCTTCACGTGACCACCGATACGAGAGTAAGTCAACACCGACCTGCGGGAACAGACAGCAGTCACCTCAGAGCATAGAACGTAAACTTGTCACCACTGAAAAGTGTCTAAGGCTCCGCTCTGAAGCTGGACTCAGTGGTAAAACTCTGCCTGCTTGGTTTGGTTTCTCAGTAACAGTTCTGCTGATCCCCCTGGCTGTGGTCTCATTTGTGGTTTTTAGGACTCACCTGGTAGTTGTGGTCTTGCCCTCCATCTTCTGACTGTCCCAGACTTTGACGGTGCCGTCGTTAGACGCGGTGGCAAAGATGGAGTGTTCGTCTGAGACTCTGATCCGGTTCACAGCAGCTTTGTGTTCGTGGAGGTGGGCAACCAGCAGACCCTTAGGGTGCCACCCTGAAACACACATTTAGGACTCTGTAAGAGACCTGAGACAAAGGAAGTCCAGTACTGTTACCGTGAGGATCAGGTGTCGGGCGTGGTCTGGTACCAGGCGGCGGAGGTCGACTCTCCCACTCTGCGCTCTCCATCATCTGTTTGGCCATGCGCTCTGCGCTGCACTGCTCCCTCTTCTGCTGCACCAGCTGCTGCAGCTCCGCCTTGCAGGTGTTGATGCGCCGTTGGTATGCGGGGCCACTCGCCACCGACTGCAACACGGGCACCGCCGGGGTCACGGAGCTCTTCCTGATCTGACTCACGGGCCCGTCGGCCGCCTGCAATCAGGGCGCATGTTATTATCACTAGTCATCCTTCATGGTGCTGAAACTCTTGGAACATGTGAGTAATAACCTGCTTCACACATTTAGCTGTGAAGTGACCTCTGGGTAAACAAACGTTACCGTGCTGGGCTGAGCGGAGGCCGGCTCCTGGGATCCGAACATGCTCTTCCACTCCTCGTTCATGGTGGAGTCCTGCTTTGTGTGCTTCCTCGCTGCAGGAACAACAGCACAAAGGGTTCATCTCAACAGGACCCTGGACTGTTCTCACGCCACAGTATGTCCAACATACTTGGTCAGTTCTGATAAACCTCTGGCAAAATGCTTCTTAAAAACATGACACAGGCGCTACACTTTTCCACATCTGGTTAGATTTAGAATCACACTGCGAAAACTTTATCTGGACGAGAGCGCCAGATCTTAACCACAGAAATCCACATCCATATTATTGCTTATTTCCAAATACAACACAGACGAGACCTTTAATTTAGAATAAAGTGAAATCAGATTTTTGGACTGACATCAGAGTAAAACATGAATTTATATTTTTACACCCATTTTTAACAAAAATATAATTTCAGGACTCAACAGACTCTTATCAGATGCAGATTTCTGCAGGGTGTAGTCGAGGCTGTCAGGTATGTGGACATCACAGAGGCATGGTGATTACTGCGGAGATTAGAGAGGGGACATTCCTCCAGGCTCGTTTGATGGGAGTCATTACTGCTAGTGAGCTGTAGAGACACATCTGGAGCAGAGTTAGTTTGGGTCACACACAGCTGTGAGTCAAAGGTTCTGCACTGATGCTTTCTGAGATTAGACTGAACTGACTGGAGACGGTGACGTTTGCTCTGTCGTACATTTTGGGCCATGAACACCTGAGAAAACATCAGACCATCATGTCTGTGTCCATGCAAAGTGCAGTTGGAGTCATATTTGCATCTTCTCTTTCCTTTTCATCTGGGTCCAAACACTGAGACGATGAAAAGGGACAGTGAACAGAGAAGCAGAGAAGATGAAGAACAAATAATAAAAAGAAGAGGAAGGAACAAAAGATTGTATCTGAGTTCAAAGTCAGTTTGTGTGGATTTTAATGTGGGATCATCCAACAGCTCCACACTGGGAGGAAGCAGCTGTTAGCACTGACACCAGAACCATTTGGGAGCATGTTAGACATTAAAGATCCCAGGAAACCTTCTGACAAACTGACTCCTGAACCATGAGCTTAAAAACAGGGTCCTGCAGGTCTGAGACGACCGGCTCGACCCAGAATGTGTCCACATCTGCGTTTTTAGGAAGGACAATTAGTGTGAGATAAACATCAGGGAACACAGAAACGCATTTGTCGAGAGCATCGGATTCTGATGTTGCGACACGGTTTTAGTTTCATGGGACCTCGGGCCGATTGTTAATTTCACAACAACAGTGCAAATCATTTCCAATCACCCAATCACAGTGTACCAGATGCTGCAGTGAGGGGCTCTGTGAAATAAAGAAAAACAACATTTGAATGTTTTAACTAACAAATGCCAACCTTCAGATTTCTAACATCATAGCTGCACGTCTTTGAAAGAAGTGACGTTATCGATTCCTTCATTCAACACAACGACAGCTAATGTTTGAGCGCAGAAATACTCACTATGATATAAGTGAAGTACAACACGGATTAACGTTCTCCCTGACTAACTTCTTACAGGTGCAGATGTGAGGAAGAGCTGACAGCCCAGACTCGACCGACCAGTGCAAATCATGTGAAAACTGCAGCCCTGCAGGTCTGAACATTCTGGATCCACAGGTTCTGTGTTTGTGTCTGAGATCCAGACTGATCTCTGCCTTTTACCGGGTCCTGAGTCTACAGAGTTAGATGCAGAGTTCAGCTGAAATGGATCAAACTGGGACTTGTCAGTTCACACTCCATAACCCACAGTTTTTATTAAATTAAAAAAGTTAAAAACTGAATCTCTTTTCTAGAACGAGTCAGTCGGTTGATGATGATGGTCTGACCTGAACACAGGGTCTCACTGTGAGTGTGTAAACGCTGCCGGTTACCTCTTTTGTCCTCTGTCTCTGTTTTAGGTTTGACCAGGTCCACTTGGCGACCGGTGATGCCGAGCGTGGCCAGGTCGATGACGCCGGTCTGGACCGCCTCTCCCATGTGGCTCTGCTCACCCATGTTGGCCTTGGCCTTGTTGGACTTCAGCATAAAGTCTTTGAGCGCCAGCAGCTTGTCCTCCTCTGCCTCCGTCATCCCCTGAACGACCGGGGAGAGAGGACACAGAGGTCAGGACCCTGCCAGAGGAGACTGCTAACTAGGTGACGGATTAGT